>NC_137041.1:8480750-8515750 GCF_032717465.1 Coenobita brevimanus
ATTCCCTTCTATAACCATCCTCTCCTTCCTTCTCTCCTTCTTCATCCCTTCCTTCATCCCCGTTCTTTCTCCTTCTGTTCATGCTTCTCTCTTTTCCTTCATCCTTGATTCACCTTTTCCTTTGCACTTCTCCATTCCCGTCTCTCTTTGACACCCTCAGTACCTCCCCCCCTTCTCTCTTTCTCTCTCCGAGCATTTCCTATCTGTATATCGGTCCGTCTTCTTTCATCTCTCTCTCTATCTCTCTCTCTCTCTCTCTCTCTCTCTCTCTCTCTCTCTCCCAGCATTTCCTACCTGCCTGTCGGTCCGTCTTCTTTCATCTCTCTCTCTCTCTCTCTCTCTCAACACTTGCCTCCCCTCTCCTCAACACCTAGCGCCGCCAACTTTGGAACCTTTTAAGTGCTAAATTATCGATAAATTCTTGGAGTAAGTGACGAGCACACAAATTACACAAATTAGGGATAAACACAGTGGGTTGCAGTATTATATTATCTCCTCTCTCTCTCTCTCTCTCTCTCTCTCTCAATCCGTCCTCCTTCCCTTAACCCCATCTATGCATTCCTTGACTCACCTCTACACACCTTTACAATATTTTCTTGTAATTCCTTCCTTGTCTTCTCTCTTCCTTCATACTCCTTACCCTTCTTCCTTGTTTCCTTTATATCCATATTTTCGCTTCTTCTAACCCTCTTCCTCCAATTAAAAGTTCACATACCTTATTTTTACACCTCCCATTAATTTCCTTTTAATATCCCTCACTTACACCATCTTCCTCACTCTTTCCCATTTGTTTATTACACGTGCTCACTCTTCCACTCGCTCTTGTATTTCTCACCGTCTTCTAATCTTCTCCCCTATCCAATCTTTCACACCTCCTCTTCCTCTACCACTTCTCTCATAACCACTCTTCCACACCTCCTCTTCCTCCACCTCTTCTCTCATAACCACTCTTCCACACCTCCTCTTCCTCCACCTCTTCTCTCATAACTACTCTTCCACACCTCCTCTTCTTCTACTCTCATATTCACTCTTCCACACCTCCTCTTCCTCTTCTCTCATATCTACTCTTCCACATCCCTTCCTCTACCCCCTCTCTCACTCTTCCACACCTTCTCTTCCTTTCCCTCTTCTCTCATATCCACTCTTCCACACCTCCTCTTCCTCTTCCACTTCTCTCCGATCCACTCCTCCACACCTCCTCTTCCTCTCCCTCTTCTTTCATATCCACTCCTCCGCACCTCTTCCTCTCCCTCTCATCCCATCTCAACACCTTCTCCTCTCACCCCAAGGATCCTCCACTGCCCATCTTAATCGTCAATCATCCGTGCTCTCTCTCTCTCTCTCTCTCTCTCTCTCTAAATTGGCTGTTCTCGCAAGTAAATGTGCGAAATGTGTGAACCAGGCGAAGAGGATGAGGCGATGGCATGATGGGAATAAAGGGTAATGAACTGGGAGGGGGACGGGGAGAAGGAGAGAGGGAGTGAGGGAGGAAGGAGTGAAGGGATTGAGATAAAGGGGAAGAGAGGGATGGAGAGAGGGATGGAGAGAGGGAGAGAGAGGGGGGGGGGAGGAAGAGACAGCGAGGAAGGCAGGGACAAATGGAGGGAAGAAGAGAAGGTGGGAAGGAAGTAGCGAGGGGCGGACGGTGAAAAGGATAGAGGGAAGAAAGGGAAGGATGAAGGGTGGGAGAAAGGTATGTAGGATGGGTGGCTCTGAGAGAGAGAGAGAGAGAGAGAGAGAGAGAGAGAGAGAGAGGCGAGTAGACTGTCTTCCCAGACCACTATAAAGAGCAAATATTAAAGAGACATCAGAACACCTTTACTCTTTGGGCTCTTAAAAAAAAAAAAGTAAAAAGAGAGAAACTGAACATGTAAATGGATATAGTGAAACTTTAAGGTAACTTTGGCATGATTAAGGTTAGAATTGTGAAGTTCTCTACACACACTCGTCCCTTTTCCATCCACTTCCCTGATTCACTATCTCCTGCCTGACGCTGCATCCTATAAGGTGTGGCCTCGACAAAAGACCTGCGGGTGTGCCTGTCCTTGCTCAGTAACAACCCCTCTTCCTATCACGCACACACACAAGCACAAGTACGTACACACAAACACACACACACACACACACACACGTTCTCTTCCAAATATCTAAAAAAACACAACTTCCAAACGAAGCAAACACACAGCAAGCGGCGGCCCTCACACAAACAGGGCCTCTGAATACACCACTGACGCCACCATACCCTTATCCAAACACACAAAAATACAATGAAACTAAACTCCCCTCTCCCACCAAAAAAACACATCCAAACAGGGGAAACAGCACCATCCATAAAATACCTAAAACAGGCCCTTCTCCTTCAAAAACTTAAAAAAAAAAATGCACTCTCTTGTAAAGGGCACTCCAAATAAGAAAAAAAAAAAAACATCCGGGAAAAAAAAAACGCTTTCTTCTAAACACCCGAATAACAAACACTCCTCCAAACACCTAAAAACAAAAACTCCAAACACCCCAAAAAAATCACTCCTCCAAACACCAAAAAACATTCCTCCAAACACCTACCAACGAACACTCCTCCAAACACCAAAAAACATTCCTCCAAACACCTACCAACAAGAACCCCTCCAAACGCCAAAAAACAAACACTCCTCCAAACACTTACAAAACAAACACTCCTCCAAACACCTAAAAATCACACACTCCTCCAAACACCTAAAGAAACTCCTCAAAACACAAAAAACACACACTCCTCCAAACACCTAAAAACAAACACTAGCCAGACATCTGAAAAAACACTCCTCCAAACAAACAAATACTTCTCCAAACACCTAAAAAAAAACACGCACTCCTCCAAACACCTAAAGATAAACACTCTCCTCCAGACACCTAAAAATCACACTCTCTCTCTTCTCCTAGCCCCAGAAAAAAAAACACAATCTCTCTTCCAAACAGGGCAAACACACACAGCAAGCGGTCGGCCACACAAACACCCTCCCTGAATAGCATCACTGACAGGACCATGACATGAGACTTAGGTGCTCCAGATTTTCCAGGGCTTGTTCTCGTCTGGACATGGGCTGGAAGGCTGGAACGGTGAGAGAGAGTGGGGGGGGAGGTAGAGAGAGAGGGGGGGAGGCTGAGAGAGAGAGGGGGGAGGCTGAGAGAGAGAGGGGGGAGGTAGAGAGAGAGGGGGGAGGTAGAGAGAGAGGGGGGGAGGTAGAGAGAGGGGAGAGGGGAGGTAGAGAAAGGAAGGGGGAGAAGGCTGGAAAGGGCTTAGGGAGACAGGAAGGGAGAAGTATGGGGGGGGAGAGGGAGAAAGGTAGGGAGAGGGAGGGGGTGAGAGAGAAAGGGAGGGGAAGAAAGACAGGGAGGAAGGAGGAGGGCGGGATGGAGAGGGTGGATAGGAGAGAAAGAGCACTGTATTTAAAGTTAGGTTGGTTTAAATTGAGTGATAGGTGTACAGGCTCTAGGAAGAAAGGGAGAAAGATAGGTAGGGAAAGAGAGAGCAGGAGAGAGAGGGAAAGGTGACAGAGGTATGAAATGTTAGGTGCGAGAAACAGAGGTACGGTATTTATTATAGGTTAGGTGGGAAGGGATTAGACAGGATCTGTGTGTGTGTGTGTGTGTGTGTGTGTGTGTGTGTGTGTGTGTGTGTGTGTGTGTGTGTGTGTGTGTGTGTGTGTGTGTGTGTGTGTGTGTGTGTGTGAGAGAGAGAGAGAGAGAGAGAGAGAGAGAGAGAGAGAGAGAGAGAGAGAGAGAGAGAGGTTGGCAGGTGGGTATGAAAGAAAAAAAGAAAGGCAAAAATATGACAGAGGTAACAAAGAGAAAAATGCCCAAACTCAGCCACAGACAGAGAGCCCCACACAAACGCCAGAGAGCCAAAGATAGACGAACAGAACTGATGATACGCAGAAAGACAGGTAAACAAGAGACGGCGTGGACAGGTGTGGGAGAGAGACAGACAGGCAGGGAACGAAGACAGATAGCTAGGAAGGGCGACAAGTTGGCTGACAGGAGGTTTTTGTTTTCATGCACCTCTTGCTGTCACTATTTTACTTTTTTTTTTTTTTTGTCGTTTCGTCTGACCTGTCGTGGTTTTTCCCCTTTATCTTATTCTTTACTTACTACTGCTGTGTTTCCCCTTTCTTCTACGTCTACCTCTCACTATTTCCTTCTCACTGTCCTTTCCCTCCTTTCTGATCCCACGCCTCACTTTTACTCTCTCTCTCTCCGGCAAACACATAAATAAAAGCAGGCAAGCCCAACCTCCTGTATCATGCTCACTCTGTCAAACACTCGTGCCTCAACCTTACACACACCACCATCACCAGTCTCGTCCATCTCTCTCTCTCTCTCACACACACACACACACACACACACACACACAAACACACACACATGACGGCTCTGGTCTCCGCTCACACTTACTCTTATGCGCAAGATACTTCACAGCTCCTCTTCCATATATTTTTTCCCCATAATGTGAAGAAAGAAAGAATATCAATGTTTATTATACCGACCATATAGCATGCGAAATAAGTATCTGTTTTTCTAAGAAGTGGTCAAGACATCACGGAGAATTATTTGAAACTTCCGCGACACTTATTACTCGATTGAGGACTTTCGATAAACTTTTGTTAATTAGGAATTAATTGGGGAAGGAAATGGCAAGAAGGATTTTTCGCTAACTGTACAGACAAGGTAAACAAACCCTTCACACGCCTTCGGTTCCGAGCTTTAAAAAATAATAAAAATAATAAAAATGCTAGACTCGAAACTCCGTTATTATTAGGTTTTAAATTGCTTTCGAAAGTGTATGGGATCTTTTTTTTTTCTTTTTTTCCGTAGGCCACTAACAGCTGTGGAAATAAATAATGATTCACTTCGTTTCGTCCAGATCTGAAAGGCTGTGTCCATATTTAATTTTGTCAGACTTGGGTCCGTATGCTCGTCGATTTATTTTGTTTATTACACCTTCTGCGGTGTTACATAAATCCTTCCAATATCGCCATTCCCGCATAAGTAACGTACGAAAGGATTTTAATCAACCACATTCAAAAATAAATCCCTAAGGAGGAGGCGTTAGGGAGCTTCCTTAACCGACGGAAATACCAGCCTTGGTCTCTTGCTGGCGGGTCTCCATCCACCACGATCTCTGTCAGCATCTCTGTTCAGTCTCGTAAATCGTAATGCTTCGTAATTGCTGTAAGTAGTACCTCATCTCAAGTCTTAAGTCTTCTACACTCCTATTAATACCAAGACGATTAGCAATGACGTTCAAAACCCACAAGTACGTCTAAGGAAGTCAATAAACTTTTAAGAATTCGGCTTCAACATTATTCAAAGGAAGATCGATACTAAGAAATAATATAGTTGGGGACTAATTTGCTTCAATCTTGGTCAATGTCGGTCGCTTGCCTCACCCATGCATCATATCAGAGAGATAATCACTCATGGGCAGAGAAACATAATACACTTCTTTCACCTTAACTTGGTCCAGATTTCCGTCCCTCTGTAGTTTATTTCACGTAGCTTACAGGCAGAAGACAATGCAACTACTGCCTTTCATCCTTCCCACTGCACTTTTTCCTGACTAGCATCGTACTCTAGTGTTTCCCTCTTGTTAGAACTCAGTAAGATGGAGAGATGGGAATTTAAGGTCATGTATATACCCTCCCACACCTACCCATACCCTTCCCCACCCAAGCATACCTTTCTACACCCACTTCTACCCACCTACACCATTCCACATTCAGCAACACCCCCTACACTACAGGCTTTTTGCATCTGAGGCGGGTATCGGCTTGCAGAGGGAAGTGAGAAAGTAAGTCATAGAAAGAGGAAATATCAGACTAACTCTTGTACCTCAGTCTAAACCCCTGGCCACACCTCAACACTCTCCCTAGAATACCTGTGAAATTGTATACTTTCCACCCACCCTGTATTCTCCCTTTTTCTGGCCTTGTCTGTGTAGGCTTCTTCCATCTTTTTCCTTCTCTTTCATTTCTCCCTGGCATCCCTCTCCCTCTCCCTCCTTTTGACGCCCGTTCTCCTCTCCCCTCGCTCCACCTTTTTCTCTGGCTTCCTTTACCTTGTTTTTCTGTGTAGTGTTTTATATGCATTTTCCCTCCTCTCTCACTCTCTCTCTCTCTGAATCACAAAATATATATGGTACGTATTTCTCACATGATATTTATTTTGGAGCTTCCAGTTTCCTTTCACTCTTCCTTATTTAAATCTGCTTCTCTTTGTGTGTGTTTTTTTTCACTCATGCTCCCGCTACCTGCTTCTATCTATCTTTCTACCTATTCACCTATGAGTCTGTCTATATATTTATCAATCCATCTTTCGACATCTGCATGCCTACATATCTATCTACTACCATCTATCCATCCATCTGTCTGTAAAACAAGCTACCTATCTAAATGTGTCAATCTAAGTCGTATCTATCCAATTTTCCATCTGTTTACCTGACGTATATATTTACCTGTATTCTGAAGTAATTAGGGCTTCATTTGTCTCCATTTAGTAACGTCCTCGCGCTGAGCAGGCATATATTTAAAACTCAAGGCGATCTATTTAATCACCTTTTTATCTATTTTCACCCGTCCATCTATCTATCATCATCTATCCACGATATCTACCTGATCATTATGTCTTATCTACTCCAGGCTACCTGTCTGTTTACCCAATCCTGCCTACCTGTCTATCTGTCTGCCAAAATCAAGTCTTCCCTCCATCAAAGAAGCGAAACGAAAGCGTATTGTGGTCGACTTTTCCATTCTCGTGTGTGTGTGTGTGTGTGTGTGTGTGTGTGTGTGTGTGTGTGTGTGTGTGTGTGTGTGTGTGTGTGTGTGTGTGTGTGTGTGTGTGTGTGTGTGTGTGTGAGAGAGAGAGAGAGAGAGAGAGAGAGAGAGATCCAAACCCTCACTCTATCGTCAAAATAACCCGTATCTTTAACCACCCCTCCCTCCTCCTCTTCCCCCGTGTATTTCGGTAGGGAAGATAACCATGCAATTATATATCAAGAAATTCTCCCTCAGGCTCCTATAACCCATTCAGCTGAATAAAATCGTCTGGCATGAGATGAAAAAGAATACTAGATTTATTCCCACCATAAGAGGGGTAAGCGTCGGCACAGCGATTTTTTTTCTCACTTTCATTAAGCCAGACGATTTTATTCAGTTCGGAAGGACCTCTACTACACTCTTTTTTACTCTAACTTGGCTTGAAATTGCCACCTCTCCATCTTGAATGCTGAGCTGTAACAATAGATTAGCACTGGAATATGGTGCTAGTCATGAAGAAGTGCTGTGGAAAGGATACACAGCCAAAGCACAGTCTATTCCTGCCACAGAGCTACGTGAAATAAGCCGCTAACGGACGAAATTTTGGGCCAAGTAAAGGTGAAATGAAATTCTAGACCAGGTTAAGGTGAAAAGACGAAATTCTGGGCCAAGTTAAGGTGGAAAGACGAAATTCTGGACCAAGTTAAGGTGAAAAGACGAAATTCTGGACCAAGTTAAGGTGGAAAGACGAAATTCTGGGCCAAGTTAAGGTGGAAAGACGAAATTCTGGACCAAGTTAAGGTGGAAAGACGAAATTCTGGGCCAAGTTAAGGGGAAGAGATGAAATTCTGGACCAAGTTAAGGTGAAAGGACGAAATTCTGGGCCAAGTTAAGGTGAAAAGGGTTCAGCAAATAAGATAATGTACAGTCGGCCTCAAGAATCCTGTCTCCTCTCCCGCTTTTCTCTCCATGAACTTTAGAAATACGTCTTGTACAGCCACAGCAAAGAACAATAACGACTGATCGGTGGAAAATAAAATCGTCAGTGTCTTTTGCTGTACAGGACGCACACTGCCGAAAACCATGGAGAGAAAAACAGGAGATGGGGACAGGAATTTTGATGCAGACTGTACACCAACCCCTAAAGTTCGGAAAACCTCCCCTAAGCTGAGCAAAATCGTCTGGAGGAAGCAAGTACGATATGAAAACAACGTCCTCTGCCTGAAGGGGTATTGATGATAAGAGTTAGAGGCAACTGACGATGAAAATTACAAGTAAATGACGATAGAAGTTACAAGCTATTGACGATAAAAGTTACAGAACTGGCGATACAAGTTACAGGCAAATGACAATAAAAAATTACAGACAACGGACGACAAAAAGTTACAGGCAAATAAATTAACGCTAAAAGTTACAAGCAATTGACAATAAAAGTTAAAGGCAATTGACGATAAAACTTAAGAGGCAGAGCAGATCCAATACCCAGCTTAAGCCCAAGAAACTCAGTAAATATGGACCCCCCCAGGCCGTAAAGCACAGTGATATAGACCCCACGTAATAACCCCATTTAACTCATGCTAATTGCACTCCTATCGCTCGGGAAACAGGGCATAAATCGACCTTCATAAATAACTCCTGATAAATTTGACGGTGTAGTGGCTGGCTGGGTGGGGAAGGGGAAAATGGGGGTTGTGGGATGTGTGGGGGGGTTAGGAGTGGGGTAGGATGCGGACTGGGGAGGGGTGGAGGAGAGGGAGGAGGGAGGGACTGTGGAGGAGAGGATGGGACATTGTGGGAAGGGTGGGGAATAAAGGGGGTTAAATACAGAATGAGGGAGGGGTAAGGGGGTTGCTGGCAGGGTGGGGGATTGTGGACTGGGTAGGGGAATGTGCACAGGGTGGGGACTGAAGACAGAATGGGGTTCGTCGATAGGGTGGGGGATTGTGGATAGGGTGGGGGATTGTGGATAGAGTGGGGATTTGTGGACAGAGTTGGGGATTGTGGATAGAGTTGGGGATGACGGACAGAGTGAGGGTGGGGGATTGTGGACAGGTTGGGGGATTGTGAACAGGCTGGGGGAGTGTGGACATAGTGGGGGTTCAAGGGGGCTGTAGTAGGGATAGGAAAGGTGGTGGGGAATGGTGGATCACAGGAGGAGGAACGGGACAGGGGGAAGCGTGAAGCAAGACGGGGAAGGCATGACGTGGGAAACTTTAGGAAAGGGAGAAGAGTGGGGGATGAAGGATTTGAAAGAATTGTGGGGAAGGGTGAAACCAGGATGATGGAGAGATTCAATAGTTGAAGTTAAACAGAATGGGGGAAGAGAGGCTAGAGAAGGGGTAGAGTGGGGGAATTTGGAGGTTTGGATAAATGTGGTAAAGGGGAGGATGTGAAGGTAGTGCCGGACGTAAGTGGGGGTGTGATGGAGAGTAGGGATGAGGGAGGATTTGGAGTGAGAGTGTGAGGGGTGAGGAGTAAGGGAGGACTGGGGATAAGAGGTGTGGGGTAGGGGTAAGTGGGTGTGGGGTAGGGGTAAGTGGGTGTGGGGTAGGAGTAAGTGGGTGAGAGAGTGCGTGGGGAGAGGGAGAATATGACAGGGTGTGTGTGTGTGTGTGTGTGTGTGTGTGTGTGTGTGTGTGTGTAGAAGGACTGTTAGAGGGGTGTGTGGGGGTGAAAGAAAGTGTGAGATATGTGGGAATGAGAAATGTGAGAGGTGTGCAGGGATGAAGGAAGTGTGAGAGGGGTGTGGAGCAAGGGGGAGAAGGGGGAGTTATGCAAGGTGAGGTGGGGTGAGGGGTTAGAGGGGTGGGGGAGGGGGTGCGAGGTGGGGGATACAAGGGCCGACCACACACACATATTGTCCAGAGGTTGCCATAAAACAGGTAATCCCGCATCCAACAGTGTAACAATTTGCGGGTCTCATTTTTAGGGGCAGGGGGAGGGGGAGAATCGAGGGAGGGGGAGAGTCGAGGGAGGGGGAGAGTCGAGGGGGAGAGACAAGGGAGAGGGAGAGTACAGGGAGAGGAAAAGTCGCGCGTGATAAAGGGCGTGAAAATGCAAAACTCAGACGTGACCATGTAAGAGAGAAAAAAATAAGAGACGAAAGTAAAACAAACATAATCGAAAATAAAACACAATATAGGAGAGACGAAACTAAAATACGAAGCTATAACCGCTGGAATTAGTAGTAAAAATAAAAAGTGGGATATAAAAGTAAAGTAATGGCCATGGAAAACGAAATAAAAAGATAATAAAGGAGGTAAAATTGCAAAACTCAGCGGTGGTCATGTAGAAGAGAAAAATGGAAAATAAATGGGAAGGTAAAATACAGGAATTAGTAAAAAAAAAAAAAAAATAGGGAAGGGAGGGATGTAGAATTTAAATGATTACGCAAAACGAAATTAATACGATAACAGGAGAAAATAGGATGATAATTTCAGGAGACGTATGCTGCAAAATTTATCACTGGTCATACAGAAGAGAGAAAATCTAAAATATAATGAGAAAAGAGACTAGGGTTTTAGGAATCAGTGATGAAAAATACTGGTCATGTACAGAGCTAAACACACACACACACACACACACACACACACACACACACACACACACACACACACACACACACAAGAAAATGCCACTTAAAACTAATCACATAAAATTAAGGAGGCATAAAAGAGAAGGAAACTCATAATTCGCCTTGCAGAACGAACTTAAAACTTGAAAATTTATGGAACCAAAATTTCAGGAATAAGTTTCAGAAATTTATGGACGGGAAGGAGTGGTCATGCATACGATTTTAAAGACAGGAGAGAAACAGAAAAATTTTAGATGGCTACTTTAAGACTAGAATAAGATGGACAAAAAAAGGAAAAAATGCCGTATATACCACAAGATTTAAATACGCAAAATTAAAGCTAAGGCACTATTAAATGGATATAAAATTTGAGGACCTCACTCGACTCACCCTCTCTCACCCTAGCTCCTTTCTCCCAGTCCTACCTCACCCCATCACAGAAACCTCACTCAACCTCGCCATCCCACTTCACCCCGCTGGCTAACCTTATCTCGATCCACTCCATATTCCTGTATCTCACCCCTCCCCATCTAACCTCACATCACCCCACTGACTCTGTGTGTGTGTGTGTGTGTGTGTGTGTGTGTGTGTGTGTGTGTGTGTGTGTTTGTGTGTGTGCGCGCGTGTGTGTGTGTGTTTGTGTGTGTGCGCGCGTGTGTGTGTGTGTGTGTGTGCGCGTGTGTGTGTGCGCGTGTGTGTGCGCGTGTGCGCGCGTGTGTGTGTGCGCGCGTGTGCGCGCGTGTGTGTGTGTGCGCGTGTGCGCGCGCGTGTGTGTGTGTGTGTGTGTCAGTCTCTACAAGTTATCGGTACTACTAAACATGGTGGGCACATACAGTACACTAGCATAGGAAGTGACAAACAACCAGCAGCTAGGTAAAAGTTCTCACCCACAGGACGTATATTATTGTTTATTCTTGCTATCTCTTGACAGGTTTATTAAATTCAACAGAGGCTTCAAACAGGAGAGATTGGATACAGCCTAGAGTACCACTTTAAATAAGAGTCTTTAAAGTTGAATCATTATCGTCTGAAGGATGCAAAAATTAACTACAGTAAGATATCACAGTAAGAGGATTAAATGCTTGCCACATGTAGATTTGAACCCAGACTCATGGACCAGGGTACCGCCGATTGGGATGCGAAAACGAGAGTCACTGGTCCATCACGGCTCCTCAATATCCTTCATTCTACACTTTCTCTACAATCCTGCTCTTCCTTTCAACTTTGCTTCGTTTTTAACCACAGGCTCCTCTATCTCACAGCCTGCTCTCTCTCTCTCTCTCTCTCTCTCTCTCTCTTTCAGTCTCTTCCTTCCATCCCCGGAGGCCCCACCAACAATAGCAGCAGGATCTCCCGAAGGCAATTTCCATATTCAGGCCAACTTGATCGAGTGAGTTTCATCAGCTGTTTCCTTCCCTGATTTCCAAGCGAACGCGAGCGAAGGTTCCAATAAGGCACCTTCCACGCCTCCCTCCATTTACAGTTATTGAATCTCCGGGAAAATAATACATCCCCCCCATCTCCCCAAACCCCTCCACAACTCTACCCAACCCCCTCCAACCCTCCACAACCCCCCAAACCCTCCTCAACCCCATAACCCTCCTCAACCCAATAACTCTCCACAACCCCATAACTCTCCACAACCCCCCAACCCTCCACAACCCCCCAAACCCCCTAACCCTCCACAACCCCCAATGCCTCCACAACCCCCAATGCCTCCATAACCCCCAATGCCTCCACAACTTCTCCAACCTTCCACAACCCCACCCAATCCCCCCACAACTCCACAACCCCCCAACTTAACTTCCAAACCGCTCTTGTCGAAACCTTTCTTTTCCTGCATTAAATACGATGTCTTTTTGTTTGAGTTATGTGCGAATTTTTTTTTCATTACGCACCCCCCCTTTTCCAAAACTCCCACAAGCCACGCCCCCACCAAAACCTCCTACCTCCTCCATCTCAACCTACGAACCCTCCTCTGAATCCTTCCTGTTCTTTTATCTGACAGAATTTAGTTACGGGGTGTTTTTTTTTTTGGAACGTTTTTAATTATTTGGTACAACTCCTCCTCTCTCGAACCCCCCCCCCTCCTTCCAACCTCACAACCTCCACACAACCCCTCCCACCCCACCTAACCTAACCTTCAACCCCTTCTTTGAGACCCTTCTAGTCCTTGATTTCATACGACAGAAGCTCTTGTTGTTTGATGTTGCTGGTAAGAGTTCATAGTTTCTGCTATATCCCCCCTTTACCCCAACCCACCACAACCCCCACACAACCTTTCCTATCCCCTCCAACTCAGCCTCCAACCCCTTCTCTGAAACCCCTTCGCTGTTTGATTTTATACGATGAGTGTTAGACTACCTATTGCCAGACGCCATAATCCCATAAGGGGTTGCCATTTGACTGAGTTATTTGTTTTACAGGGAGGGATACTAACTCTCCGCCAACCCACTTGTTGACACATAGGGAGCATGGTTTGGTTATATGGTTACCATCCAGCGTTGTAAATGGTTTCTTGGCTTACAGGAAACCATTTGGCTTGTCATTCAGTGTAAAGCCACCTGTAAAGAAAAGCAATAAGACGTGACAGGAAAGATGGGAGAAATAGGAAGCGAGGAGGGCAGGCACAGAAAAAGAAGGATAAAGGCTAAGGAAGAAGTAGGCAGCACTACACCAAGTGAGTGGATGATGGTCGCCACCACCTACCACTATATACGATGATATTATTATTATTATTATTATTATTGTTATCATTATCATCATCATAATCATCATCATCATTATTATTACTATTATTATTATTACTATTATTATTGGTATTATTATTATTATTATTAGGGATGCTGTTAATCATGGATCGTATTTTTTGGTACATCTCCCTTCCTGCGACCCAACACAACCCACACACAACCCCACTTACCCCGTCCAACTCAGCCTCCAACCCCCCCTCTGAAATCCTCATATTCCTTAAGAATGTTCGATTATTATTACCATTATTTTTATGGATGCCGCCTGGGAAAGTTCCTTGAGTATATTCGATTATATCATTATTATTGTTATTGTTATTATTATTATTATTATTATTATTAAGGATCCAGTCTGAGAAGGTTATTTTTTTCTTCAAATTTTATTCAAATTCACTAAACCCACGACACTCGGCCCCTCTTCAGATATTCCTCCATCTTACAATTGATTTCCCTCTTCCTCCATCAGTGGTAAATGTAATTGTAGCATTCTTCGCTCACAGCCAAATACGCTTTTGTATCGTTTGTCATAATTCCTATATTAGACTATGCTTTTCCATCCCTACTCAGTAACGACCTCAATATACACCGCCATCCCTCATATACTCTCTCTCTCTCTCTCTCTCTCTCTCTCTCTCTCTCTCTCTCTCTCTCTCTCTCTCTCAAATCCCCACGGTCGTACTCGGGTTCCCTTCGTTCCCCGTTCCATTCCTGCTAACCATTCCAGGATTTCCAAAGTCGCAGATTCGAAAGCAGCGTTACTTGAGTGAGAGAGACCGAGAGACAGATGCGAGGAGAGACAGACAGACAAAGATATGGATAGATTGACAGATACATAGAAGACAGACTGAGATAGAGATACATGGATAGAACGATGGACATACTGACAAAAAAAAGAAAAAGAGAAAGATATTGGTAGACAGATACATGGCCATAAAGACAGGCAGTGAAGCCTAGAGAGAGAGAGAGAGAGAGAGAGAGAGAATGGAAGAAAAAACAAAAATACTAAAAAACTGGTCACGCCAAAGGAAAAAACGGAACACGTTATAGTGAGTCAGACATTCAATAGTAAAAAACACTCCCCCTGAACACACACACACACACACACACACACACACACACACACACACACACACACACACACACACACACACAGTAAAAAGGAACGAGGAAACAAAAGGCTGTTCCAGGGAGAGAAAATGAAATATGAACTGCCCTACAAAACAGAAATACATAAATGAAAGACAAAAATACGAGAGAGAGAGAGAGAGAGAGAGAGAGAGAGAGAGAGAGAGAGAGAGAGAGAGAGAGAGAGAGAGAGAGAGCACTAGATACGAAGACCCAGCAGACAAAAGGAAGAAAAATTTGCAAGGGGGAAAACACACACACACTAAAAAAAAGGGAAGGAAGCGTAGGAGATGGATGGACTGGAGAGAAAGGAGGAGAGAAAAAGAAAAAGGGGTAGAGAAAGTGAGACTGTGAAGGGTGAGAGTACAAAAGAGAAAGGAAGAACAACTGGGAAAAACAAGAGGCAGAGAGAGAGAGAGAGAGAGAGAGAGAGAGAGAGAGAGAGAGAGAGAGAGAGAGAGAGAGAAGGCAAACACGAGATCCCACGAGAGGGGAGGAGGCGAACGAGACTAGAAGGCAAAGTGGAGGTATGGAGAAGCCTTAGGGGATGGGGACTGAATTTCACGAGGGGGGCATGATGGTAATGGAATGGAGAGAGCGAGAAAGTGTGGCATCTGGTGTGGAATTTTAAGAGAGAGAGAGATGGACGACGAGGAGGAGGTAGGTGGCAGAGAGGGAGAGGGTAAGGAAGGTAAGGACAGGGGGAAGGTTGAGGGAGAGGGAGAAAGGGAAAGAGGTAAGAGTGACTATGTGGGCAGGTCAGTTTCTTTCTCTTGTTTACCAGTCTCTCCAGCCAAAACCGGCAGGATAATGTGAGAAGGACCATCACACAGCACAGAAAGGGTGTGAAAATTTCATGGAGAAGAATCCAAAACATACCGGTACTCTATTCTACACTATCTTTAAGCTGCTGGGGAGGAGGGCAAGGAGGGTTTGGGGAAAGAAACGACAGGAGGAGGAGGAGAAAAGGAGTGGGAAGAGGAGGAAGGGAGGGTAAGATAGCTGAGAAGAGGGGAAAGGCAGGAAAAGAAAGAATTTTAGAAAAGGTGGAGGAGGAGGTTAGTGTAAGAGAGGAAGAAGGATGGGAGGGAGGGAGAGAAGAGGTCAACGCGGGAAAAGAGGAAGGTTAAGAGATGAAACGTGAGAAGAGAGGGATCAGGGAAAAAAAAAGGGGGGGTTAAGATGAATGTGATACTATGGAATGAAGAAAAAAAAAAGAGAGAAAATGAATGGAAAGAAGGAAGGACGAAGGGAAGTAAACATAAGGTAGGGACGAATGAAGGGAGGAAGGGAGTGAAAGAGGGAGGAAGAAAGAAAGGGAGGGTTATGACGAGACAAAACAAGAATGAAGACTGAAAGTGAATGGAGAAAAGAGAATGGGATGAGCAGGGTTAAAGTTAAGAAGAGATAGAAAAGAGATTAGGACGAGGTGAGAGGAACGGCAGCAACAGAAGTATGGTCAGGGAAATGGGAATGGGAAGGGAGGGATAGTGTAGGACTCCAACTAGAAGTGATGGAAAAGATGGGAAGGTGAGAGTATAAATAAAAAGAAATGAGAAAGGTAGGGACAGATTGAACTGGAAAGGAGGACAGGTCAGACAGGCGGGAAGAATGGAAGGAGGGCTAGGATAAAGACGCAACAAGGACAAAGGAAAGAAAGTTACTGCGAGAAAGCAGGTGAAGGTTGCAATGATATACAGGCCACACAGTTTTTACCCTCTCCTGCAAGTGGTTTAACCATCCAAGAAATTTAATAGGCATCTCGAAATTACAGGAGTTTAAGAGTGCTCGCGCGAACACACACACACACACACACACACACACACACACACACACACACACACACACACACACACATTTTATAATCATTTATTTCATATTTATACATCCATTTCATATTTACATAAATTATGCAGCCAGTAAGAGAGAGAGAGAGAGAGAGAGAGAGAGAGAGAGAGAGAGAGAGAGAGAGAGAGAGAGAGAGAGAGAGAATATCAGAGTTTAGGGAACTGAAAGCGAACAGACGAGAAACAAGAAGGAATGCGAAACAGGAGAACAAGAGAGACGAATGAGGAGACAAGCAAATACAATAACAATGTGGGTGAGAGAGTGAAAGAGGAGGAGGAGGAGGACGAGGGGTGAGAGGGCAAGGGGAAAGACAGAGGAAGAGGGAGAAAAGTCAATAGAGGATGATGAACGGCGAGAGAGAGAGAGAGAGAGAGAGAGAGAGAGATCCAGGTCTCCCAACACCCGTCTCCAGCTGCCACTTTAATTCCCAGAGTGACATCAAGGCGGCACTGTGCCATCACCGTTGTCTTCTCCCCCCGTGCCACCTCTCTCTCTCTCTCTCTCTCTCTCTCTCTCTCTCTCTCTCTCTCTCTATTATATATCGCTTCTCCAACTTTTCTCCCTTTATTGTCTATCTTTCTTACTATAACCTTCCTCATTGCATTTCTCTCTCTCTCTCTCTCTCTCTCTCTCTCTCACCAAGTTAATAAATGGCAACCCTTGGGATTTATTTATCTTCATTTATCTTCTTTACAATGTCAACGTTAATTTTATACACCATATATTGATACCAGTGAACCTCAACAGCTTAATTCAGTGCATATGAGGGAGGGTGGCGTGTCGTGAGGAAGGATCGTTACTGAATAGGGACAAAATGCCTGAGGGTGGTGTTTTGGGAGGTTTAGGGGAGGGGTTCGTTGGCTAGCAGGGACAGAAATGCTTCAAAACTGTGTGTGTGTGTGTGTGTGTGTGTGTGTGTGTGTGTGTGTGTGTGTGTGTATTGCTCTCTATTTCTCTACTTCCCTCAAGTAGCACACGTTTCCTCCTCCTCCTCCTCCTTCCTTCGCTTCTTTCCTTCCTTCCTTCCTATCCTCTTCTTCCCTGACGTCTTTCCATAATTACACCCTTAATCCTCAAATCTTTCCCCGTCCTACCCTCTCAGTCTTTTCAGTTCCCGTAATCTCTCGTTTCCAATTTTCTCTGGTACCTTCTGCTGTATCATTTTATTTCTTCTTCCTCGTGATTCCTGTTCGCTTCCTTCTATCACTTTCATTTCACAACCGCCGTCAGTAGTTCCTTTACATCGTCTCGAGAGTATGTCAGTGCCTCACGAGATCTTGGTCCGCAATCCCGTCGGTTATGGAAGTTCCCTAACACCTCTTCCTTAACGATTTATTTTAAAGACTACCTATTAATATCTCCTTTACTGCTTTTCAGATTTATTTAATGTCGAAGTAGACTGCAACACAAGAATATAATAACGAAGCAGAATCAGTAATAAATCGTTAAGGAAGAGGTGTCAGTAAAGTAGGTATCTCACTGGCGTTGCGAACATTTGGCGAAAGCGGCGAATAGGCATTTTCAGATATTCGCCTGAATCGTCATTTATTCTTTTAAAAATTCTGTAAATATTCTTCAAGTGTTCACCATGTTCACCAAACGTTCGCCGACCTTCCGAGGAAATTTTGAACATGTTCAAAATTTTCAAGAACCTTTGATGAACATGACTTATCGCAAAATGGTCTGTAAATATGCGCCAGAGTCATCAACTGTTCTTCAACTGGTCTGCAAACGTTCTTTTTGATTGTCAACTATTCTTCAACTATTCGTCCCCCCTCCAGAATGTGACGAATAGTTGAAGAATAGTTGAAGAATAATTACAGAATAGTTGGCGAATACACCGAATGGTTGGAGACTAGTTACAGAACAGTTACAGAATAGTTGACGAATTGTGTAGTCGCCATAATTTTTGAGAATTTTTTGCGAACATTAACAGAACACCCCTTTTGACAACAGGTTGAAGAAAAGTTGGTGAATAGTTAAAGAACAGTTGATGAATAATTCGCGAATAATTGATGAATATTTGACGAACAGGTGACGAACACAAAAACTAGCGAACAGTTGACGAATAGTTGATGAATAGTTCATGAATAGTTGACGAAAAGTTGGCGAACTCTGCGCATGGATGGCGATGATCTGTGTTCACGTGACCGTGACGATATAAAAGGCGCGCGCGCCGAAAGTTTGGCAATCAGTTTCAGGACGGTTGGCGAACAGTTCAAGTCGTTTGCGATTTTTATCAATTTTTGGCAATCATGCCTAAAAGGAAGGCTGGTCAGAAGGGACAGCAAGATGCCCAAGATGCCCAGCATAGCCCTGATGCCCCTGATGCCCAGCAGACCGGCCAGACAGTGCAAGTCGACGTAGAAGTCCACCAGGCCAGTGACACCGAGGAGAAGCCACCTAGGGCTTCCTCTGCAGGATAACAGCTGCTGCTGCAGACATTCTTCTTCAGCTGCAGCTGCTTCAAGCTGCTGCTGTTCCTTGAAGTAATCCATTTCTAAATTCTGGAAATCGATCTTCAAATATAGCAGGGTACTGTCTTCAAAATATCTTGATACATCTGAGCACTGATTTCTCTGAGGATGCAGAGGAAAATAATGCTGAACAGGTTGAACCCACCCTTTTTATAGGGTAGGCTCGACTGGGAAGGGGGGGGTTAAGGTGGATTCGCGGACTATTCACAGACTGTTCACAGACTATTCTTCAATTTGTTTTTAACTGTTCTCCAAACAGTTGTCAAACAGTCGCTACATTCGCCATATTCGGCGAAATGTCGCTGACTGTTCGCAGAATTCGTCAACTATTCGACAACTGTTCTTCGCCTTTTCTTAAAATTTTCGCCAAATATTCATCAAAATATCGCTAACATGTCGCTTAGTATTCATCAACTATTCGCATTTGTACTCTCACTGACTTGCGAATACTTGGCGAATAGTAGGGTCGCCAAAAATTCGTCAGAAAAAGTGACGAACCGCTAGTCGCCTCTATCGCCAAACGTTCGTCGCTCAGTGAGATACTACCTTAAGATTTCTGCCCGTATGAGAATTCCGTCCCTTGCTTTGCTTGACTATAGTTCTTTTACCTTAACTTGGCTCAGATTTTCGACCTTTTGCAACTTCAAGTAGCTCGTTGGCCAAGACAATACTACGGCTCAGCATCCTTTCCATTGCACTTCTTCGCGACCAGCATTACAGTCGTGTTAATATTTTGATACAACGGATGATTCAAGATGGAGAGATGATAATTTTAAGCCAAATTATTGTGAAATGAGTATAGTTAAAAATCTAAAAGTGTAAGGAATTACTGACCAGGATTACGTTTATTCCTCATCTGTCTCTTATTCCATTTGTTCCTCCTCCTTTATTTACTATCTTTATTCCTTGTACCCATTCTTTACTTCTTAACTACACCATCCAACTCTCATACTTAAGTGTCCCCTGCCTCCTTTCAGCATGCCTTCCTAGCTCAACCTTCCCTCAGAGATATTTTCTTTATTCTTTCGCCTCGTATTCCCTTTATTCCTTCCTCTTTATTCCTATCCTTATTTTTCCTCACTTCTTTTCTGCCCCATCCAGCTCTCATACCTCGCGTCCCCTCACTTCCTTCCAACATGCCTTCCCGTCTCATCCTTCCAACATCCTTCTTTCCTTATATTTCTTGCCCTTTTATTACTATCCTTATTCTTCCTTACTTTTCTGTCTCTAAAGCCCTGTCCACACGAGCGGGCAATGCCCGCGGGCACAAGCGAGCAGTTTGCCTGTTGACGAGCTCACCGCTTGTGCCCGCGGGCAAATGCGTAAATTGCCCGTGCCAATTTACGCATTTGCCCGCGGGCACAAGCGGAGAGCCCGTCAACAGGCAAACTGCTCGCTTGTGCCCGCGGGCATTGCCCGCTCGTGTGGACAGGGCTTTACGGTTCTCATATTTTGCGTCCCCTCGCTCCCTTCCGACATGCCTTTATCTCAACCTTCCTTCTCTAACATATTTCTTTTCTTGCCTGATCTGGAAACCTATGATCTTGGACTCTCTATTCGCAGCCCGTCCTTCCCCTCGTCTGCAACGACAGTGTTTCTCAATCCTCCTCCTCCTCCTTCTCATATTTAACCTTCCCTTTAACAATCCCGTCGTCGCCAACCTGTCTATATTTTTCTGTTATTCACGACTTCTTCTCCTTTCGTCTTCTTCAGTGTGTCTCTTTCCTCTCCTCCTTGTCCTCCTCATCCTCTTTCCGTCTTCATTCCCTCCTAATCACAACTTTTTCTTCCCTCTTTGACTATTTCAGTGTTTATGTCTTTTGTTCCTTCCTTTTCAATATAGCTTAACCTTCTTTCTCCATTTCTTCTATTTTTTTCTCACCAGTTTTATTATTCTCTCAGCGACATTCTTCCTTCCTTTCGACATTTCCCCTCTCACTCTTCTCCTTCTCCTCATCCTTCTTGATCTAGTTCTTCTCCTTCCTTCCTCATGTTTCTGTTCTGCCCATATAATTATTACCCTTTTCCTCCCTTCTCCATCCTTCTCTTCTTCCTCTCTTCTTCTCCCTTCATCCTCATCTTTTCTTCTTCGAATCCTTCTTCTTCCCAGCTCCCCCTCCCACACACACCTCTCCCCACATTAATAATTCCCTTTTCCTCCCTTCCCCATCCTTCTCCTCTTTCCCTTTTCTCTTCCTCTTCTCTCCTCCACCTCCTCTTTTTTTTCCTTCCAGTCCTTCCTTAGCCCAGCTCTCCTCTCAACCCCTCAGTCTCTCGCACATTTTATTTTCCCTCTCATGGCTTCATTCTCGCAGCCCGTCCCCGCCTCCAAAAAGTATATCAATATCTATTATGCTCCGTTGCTAATGGCGACAAGACTTGCTCAGGGAGGGGCTATTATTCCTCACAGGGACGTTATTTTTGCCCAGCTTTCCTCTTTACAGTCAAAATGCCGTCAGATTATCGCCAGTAAGAGAGCCTGGTATTATGCATGAATATATTACACAAATCCGGCAGCTTTTGTGTGTGTGTGTGTGTGTGTGTGTGTGTGTGTGTGTGTGTGTGTGTGTGTGTGTGTGTGTGTGGTGTGTGTGTGTGTGTGTGTGTGTGTGTGTGTGTGTGTGTGTGTGTGTGTGTGTGTGTGTGTGTGTGGTGTGTGTGTGTGTGTGTTTGTGTGTGGTGTGTGTGTGTGTGTGTTCGCGCGAGCCGTCAAGATGGAGAGATGAAAATTTAAGGCCAGGTTAAAGTAAGAAAAAAAAAGAAAAAAAAAAAAGAAAGAAAAAAGTGTAGTATATAAACAACAAGCAAGGAACTTCTGGCAGGGTCTTCATTACCTGTCTGTTTGCACTTACAAATGAAACTGGAGCCTGGACTGCAAAGTGACGATTGCGTGTTATAGTCTACTGGCATGTGTGGTGGGCGCCTTACATGTTAGCTACGCTCTGTATATGGTAGGAACTCTAAATACTAATCACAGAAACAAATGACTAGGAAGCAGGGAGGCAAATACTAATGCACCAAGTAAGTAACCGCTGCTGTTAATTATCTTACGCTACATGAATGTGATGGTCCATCCAGTAACTCACTCGAAACAAACAAAAATTATACCTCCGCAATGTAATATACAGGATATGCCAGCATGGTATAATGGCACAGTTTACTTAAGTCACTTACTGTTTACTGGTTACTTACATGTGGAAGGCGATAAATAAGAGAGTGGTTTTAAATGGCCTACTATCGTTTACTATCAAAACAATATTATATATATATATATATATATATATATATATATATATATATATACACTGTATATATACAGTATATATAGGTTCGGTAAAATTCAAAAACAAGAAAAAAGGAAAACCAAAATCCAGGAAAATATCGGAGGAAATGTCCAACAAAAATGGATTACATCCCCATGCAATCACCATTCAAGCCTTCGAAATTCTCGGCTCCATCCCACGGAAGACACGATAGTCCCATCAGTTCTGCTCTAACTTATTTTGAGCTACATCCAACTAACCACAACGGCACTTTTCCATCACAATACACTACGATCCTGGCCTCTATCACATCCACAGGTCCCATAGCTTTATTATATACAATACTGTAGCGACTACTTAATTTCATTCGGTTATTTTAAAGAAGAGGCGCTCGGATTACGATGACACCTTGTCCCGTATTCTCGAAGGTTAAGGAAGCTCCCGAATACATTTTCTTGAGCGATTTATTTTGCTTATTACACCTATTTTGCTTATTACACCTTACTGTCCTTTTTCGTGTTATACAGATTCTTGTAATATCAGCATACTTTGCATAAATAGCGTGCAAAGGATGTTACCAAGCCATATCCGAAAACTAGTCCCTACGGAAGAGATGTTAGGGAGCTTCCACAACCGACGAGAATACGGGCCCCGGATCTTATTTTACTGCTACAAGACAATTTCGTTTTGCTACAGAAAACACTCAATAGGAAAAAATTAGGAAAACAAAGGCCCCAAAGCTTCCCATGTTAGGCACACGAACCCTTACTCCCTGTATTTCCCTCCCATGTACCATTTTTCCTTTCCTCTTTCTCCCGTCCCTCCCCTTTCCCCTTTTTCTTGTCCCTCTCCTGTCTCCCTTCTCCCGTCCCTCTCTCTCCTTACTCATGTCCCTTTCCTCCCGTCCCTCTCCTCTCCTCTCCCATCCTTTATGAGGACTCCTGGACGAGGTGAAGAAGAGAAAAAATTTGCCGAAAAAACGATGGAAGAAAAGAGGGAGGGAGAAGGAGAGAAGAAGCACGACTCAGGAGGAAGGAAGGAAGGAAGGAAAGAAGGAAGGATGGATGGATGGATGGAAGAAAGGAGGGAGGGAGAAGGAGAGAAGAAGCACGACTTGGGAGGGAGAAGGAAAGAAGAAGCACGACTTGGGAGGGAGAAGGAGAGAAGGATGGATGGATGGATGGATGGACGGACGGATGGATGGATGGACGGACGGACGGATGAATGGATGGACGGACGGACAGACGGACGGACGGATGAATGGATGGACGGACAGACGGACGGACGGACGGACGGATGGATGGATGGAGTCAAGAATGAAGGAAGGAAAGAAGAAGGGAAGAAGCGCAAGTGGCGAGGAGCGAGGAAGCGAGGGGGAAAAGAACAAAAGGGTGGAAGCTTAAACAATGGGCCATGGATGGAGAGAGGCGCAGGAGTACGTGGAGGAGACGGCAAGGGGCGCTAGAGGAGATACGGAGCAAACAGGATGAGGGCAGGACAAGGGGAGCCAGGCACAAGACAAGGCCAGAGTGTTATGCTGCCTGATATCTAACCTGGTATGCAGGCTAACAGACAAAGCTGCTCTGGTCTCTGGGACTGGAAAAGTAAGCATGTATTGTTTAACGTTTTGGGGGGATGATGGGGGGAGATCTTCCAGCTGCACGGGGCGGGGGGGCGGCTCTTCCAGCTGCACGGGTGGGTGTTCCTCCAGTTGCACGAGGGGGGGGGGTTCCAGTTGCACGCATCATCCGGCAGTAGTCAAAATAAAATCCTTACCAGCTGTCCTTAACCCTTATCACTACAATTACTTTTATGTTACTTAGAGCTTACAAATAATTTTTAATCAACTTTTGGGAAAGATCACAGATGGTGCAGAAGTTGAGGAAAGCTCTATCTAAACCTCTCCAGCTCGAAAAGAACAGCTATATCCTCAGCCGAATAAAATCGTCGGGAGCTTGCAAAAATGAAAAAAAGCAATCCGACTGAAGGGATACAAAATTAACTATGACAGGGGGTTTCTCAGTCCAAAAGGGAAGGAAAAAGAAAAGAAAAAAGCAAAAAGAAAATTACCCCATGTTTAATATATACTATGCAATCCCTAGAGTGAATTTGTCATGGCACAATTCACGCATTTTCGTACGTCAGGAGCTTAACCGAAACCTCAAATCAGCTTATTCTTCCCCATCACTGGTTGCAAAATGTTAGGAAAGTAAATCAATGATGCAATATGTGCGAATCTCACCCTGGACACGGACTCTGAAAACTTGTGACTGAGTTCCAAGGCCACGCGTGCTGATTATGTGGCTAATTAAAAAGCGTGGAGTCACACACAACCTCAAGGGCATGTGCTAATCAACAAACTCTACGTACATGAAAATAAAATGTTACTACTACTACTACCACTACTACTACTTACTACTGCTACTAATAATGTCAGTACCTTCTCAATACACACAGCTTTCGTAAGGAAGCATCGTCCTTTCAATTCACCAACTGCCTACAGTCCTACAATAAATAAATAAATAATAAAGTGCTCCACCGCAATATACACATTTCAGTATGGAGGTACCGTACAAGTGTTACAATCTGTGCGCGCGCGCACGCACGCACGCACGCGCGCGCGCACACACACACACACACACACACACACACACACACACACACACACACACACACACACACACACCATAATTTCATCAATAACATTCTGACCCTTTTCCTCATTAAAATAAACACACACACACACACACACACACACACACACACACACACACACCAAACAGGGCAAAACACATTCCACGAAAAACACTAAAGCACTCTCATACAAAAACGCTCAGAAAAAAAAAGCAAAAACACCCAGGGAAGAACAGGAAAAACACCCAGGAAAAAACAGCAAAACACCCAGAAAAAACAGCAAAAACACCCAGGGAAAAACACCCTAAAAACAGCAAAAACACCCGTAAAAACAGCAAAAACACCCAGGAAAAAACAGCAAAACACCCAGAAAAAACAGCAAAAACACCTAGGGAAAAACACCCTAAAAACAGCAAAAACACCCAGGGAAAAACACCCTAAAAACAGCAAAAACACCCGTAAAAACAGCAAAAACACCCAGGAAAAAACAGCAAAAACAGGAAAGAAAGCAATAACACTCATGACAAACAGCAAAAACACTCATGAAAAAGAACAGCAAAAACACTCAGGAAAAATAACAACAAAAACACCCACGAAAAAATACAGCGAAAACATCCAGAAAAAACAAACAGCCAAGAAAAAACAGCAAAAACACCCAGGAAAAACAGCAAAAACACCCAGGAAAAAACAACAAAAACACCCAGGAAAAAACAACAAAAACACCCAGGAAAAAACAGCAAAAACACTCAGTAAAAAACACAGCAAAAACACCAAGGAAAAACACGAAAAACTCAGGAAAAAAAAAAAACAGCAAAAAATCACTTCACACAGAGGGCAACAACAATCACTACCCCGCGGCCTTCAACGTAAAACACTGCTGTTCTACTCAACTTCCCTGTTTTTTTTTTTTTAACTTTTCTGTGCGTCGGTCTGTTTCTCTCTCTCTCTCTCTCTCTCTCTCTCTCTCTCTCTCCTCCACTCTTTCATTTCTCATCCTGTCACGTTCTACCTTCTCTCTCTGCCTCTTATTCTTGTTTCTCCCACTCCTCTTCCTTTCCTACCTTTTCCCACTAGTTCTTCCCTTCTCTTTTCTATTCTCACCCTTCACATTGTCTAACTTTCTCTACCTCTTTTTTTCTCTCTCTCCTCTTTCCTCTCCAGTCCACCCATCTCCTACTCTTTCTTCCCTTTTTTTTTTTTTTTTTTTTTCCCCCCTGCAAATTTTTCTTCCTTTTGTCTCCCGGGTCTTCGTACCTAGTTCTCTCTCTCTCTCTCTCTCTCTCTCTCTCTCTCTCTCTCTCTCTCTCAACTTCCCTGGCTATTATTTTTTAACTTTTTTTTCTGTCGGTCTGTTCCTCTCTCTCTCTCTCTCTCTCTCTCTCTCTCTCTCTCCTCCCAAGATGATTTTATGCAGCTTGGGTATAAGTGGGTAGGTAGAATCCAAGTCTGTCTGTGTCTGTCTAAGATAATTTTATGCGGCTCGGGTATAGGTGGGTAGGTATAATACAACTTTCTCTCTCTCTCTCTCTCTCTCATACCAATGTGAGAATCAGTATTTCATGGAACCACTTCACAAAGATGACTATATTTATACTTCTTCACTTATTATTATTTTCACACGATTTTATTCACCCAAAGAGCAACTTTTCGAAGTATATGCCTTAATTAACCCTTTTTCAATGACACCTCTATTAAAAGTTAAATTAAATTACTGGAGATGGGGAGAATAAATCAAACACAACTTTCTTTTAAGGGATAAGTATATGCCTGACCACAGACTAAGAACTGTACCGTCTTCTGTGGTCTGTTTATCTATGTAACCCTCTGAGGAAATACTCTACCTTCACACTAATATGTAAAATATATGAAGTTCAACATTTTCGGCCCGACTTGGATCCATTTCTAGTGTCTCTTCACGGTAAATACAGTTCACTATTTGGGTGCAATTCTTTCATCCAAGCAACTCAGGACACTTTGAAAAGCAAGGCACGTGACACACACACACACACACACACACACACACACACACACACACTCTCTCTCTCTCTCTCTCTCTCTCTACCATACACCAGAGTCCCGGCCGGATGCGGAAGGGACAACCAGCTTTAAAACGAAGGCCCATCATCGAGAGAGAGAGAGAGAGAGAGAGAGAGAGAGAGAGAGAGAGAGAGAGAGAGAGAGAGAGAGAGAGAGAGAGAGAGAGAGAGAGAGAGAGAGAGAGAGAGAGGCTACACCACAAGGTAGGCCACGCGGGAATATTGTAGACAGAATGTGTTTGGGATTAATGCAGACTCTCACCGCAAAACTTTACATTTTTCACTTAACACAGACCACAACGAAACATCACATTTTTTGCATATAATACCGATTCCCATAAATCAATACTGCTTTAATAGCGACTAACAACACTATTTTGCTTTTATTTTTACGACTGGAGACTCCCACATTTTTTTTTTTCAATTGCTGATATTAATTCTTTCGGTATCCTGAACATACTGGGTTTATATTACACGCTAACACCAATGATTTTATATTTATTTACTGAGGGTAATCTAAAAGGCAATGGAATAATCACTGACTTGAATTACCTTCTAGCTATTCAGGAAGTGGGCAAGGTATCAAAGCAGCCTAACACCGGATAACATTATCTAACCCAGCCAACCAATTAATAAAAACCTTCACTAACAAACCCCTCCCCTGCTGTGAAAACACCTGACCGCTTTACTCAGGTGTTAAATGTAGAGGAGGAATGGGAGGCTGAGATTGTGGCAGATGGAAGGGTGCAAGGAATAAATGTGTTGGTAGAGTTGAATGATTCTTTCATCACGAAGGAGGAAGTTCAGGAGGCAGTAAAGGGGATGAAAACAGGGAAAGCTGCAGGTATGGGTGGGTGTGCTGTGGAATGCCTGAAAGGTGCTGGAGCGACTATTGTTGACTGGTTGATAAGACTGTTCAGTGTGTGCTTTGTGAAAGGTATGGTGCCAGTTGACTGGGCAAGTGCTTGTGTGGTCCCTTTGTATAAAGGTAAGGGTGATAAGTATGAATGTACTAGCTTTAGGGGTATAAGTCTGTTGAGTGTTGTAGGTAAGGTGTATGGCAGAGTGTTAATTAAGAGTTAGAGAGGGTACAGAGGGAGTGATTGGTGATGAGCAGTGTGGCTTTAGGAGACGGAGGGGATGCATGGATCAGGTGTTTGCTGTGAGACAGGTGTGTGAAAAGCATTTAGCGAAAGGTAAGGATGTGTTTTGGGCGTTCATGGATTTAGAGAAAGCATATGACAGAATTGATAGGGAGGCTTTGTGGACTGTTTTAAGATTGTATGGACTTGATGGTAGGTTACTAAAAGGAGTGAAAAGTTTTTATGTAAATAGTAGAGCGTGTGTAAGAATGGGAAATACTGTGAGTGATTAGTTTAACGTGAGAGTGGGGCTGCAGCAAGGATGTGTGATGTCGCCTTGGTTGTTTAATACTTATATGGATGGTGTTGTAAGGGAGGTGAATGCAAGAGTGTTAGGTGGAGGTTTGAGTCTGGTGAATTTTGATGGTAGAGAGTGGAATCTGAAGCAGCTGCTGTTTGCAGATGATACTGCACTGGTGGCTGATTCAGAGAAGAGACTGAGACAGTTGGTAGGGGAGTTTGGAAGGGTGTGTGAAAGGAGGAGAAATTGAAAGTAAATGAGAATAAGAGTAAAGTGATGAAGTGTACGAGGTTGGTTGATGGTAGGAGGACGAATATAGTTTGAATGGCGAGTTGCTTGAGGATGTAGTGTTTTAAGTATTTAGGGTCACATGTTACTGTGGATGGAAGAATAGATGCAGAAGTGAAGTTTAGAATGAATGAAGTAGGAAAGGTGCTGGGAGGAATGAAGAAAGTGTTTAAATGTCGTTCGCTTAGAATGGATGTAAAGAGAAGGCTGTATGAGAGTTGTGGTACCGACTGCATTATATGGGGCTGAAACATGGAATATGGGGGTGTAACAGAGAAGAAAAGTTTGAATGTAAAGGAGATGAGGTGTCTGCGGAGTATGTGTGGAGTGACGCGTATGGATCGAGTGAGAAATGATGAAGTGCGAAGGAGAACTGAAGTTGTGCAGGAGATGGCTGACCGAGTTCTGCAGAGGGTGTTGCGATGGTTTGGGCATAGGAAGAGAATGGATAGTAAGCGATTGGTGAAAAAGATAACTAGGTCTGATGTGAGAGGTGTTAGGCTGAGAGGAAGACCACGAACAGGATGGATGGACAGTGTGAAGAGAGCGCTGGATGCGAGAGGGATGTCTGTTGTGCAAGGAAGAGTGGCTGTGCGTGATAGAAACGAATGGGGAGAAATTGTGAATGAATAAGTGATGACGCAGCCCTGAGGGGATATTCTCCCACATTTGTCTGATCAGCTGATCAGGTCAGGTGCGGGTAAAGGGATGGGTCTATTTTGATGTGGCAATGGTTAACCAGCCCTGCTGTCGGGACCTGCTGCAGATGTCACTGACTGCACTGCGTAGTTGACCCTCGTGCGGTGTGGTGCGGTGAGGATCTGTCCCTTCTCCTCTTTGGGGTTAAGATGCGAATGAATGTGTTTGAATAGATGAATAAATTGGAAGTGTGTCGTCCTGTCTCGGCTAACTCCCTTTCCTTGGGGGAAGCAGCCTAGGTATATAGATAGACAACATGGGATTTCTTCAGCTGTGAGGAATCTTATCAGCCACTGGTTTATTTCAACAAACACTCACCAAAAATTTAGCTTGTTTTATAAGCATCGGATCTAATTTATTTAATAACAGAAGTCGATTAAATAAAACTGTTAAAACATGCTAAATATTATGCCTTTTTGAAACAGAAATAAGCATAAGCACACAGGATAATTCGTAACCAGCTTAGCCAGACACTATCAGGCAAATCCCGATAGTTTTTTTTTTTTTCTTTTCTTGACTTTGGCATAGACTTGGTCACTAGAAACTCCGTTCTTCAGGGTCCAGCCCATCACTAGAAAAACCGTTCTTCAAGGTCCAGCCCATCCCCCTGCGTGAAACAGATGGCACACACACCTCCATATAATTTGAGAACTAATACCAACCGTTCACACTGAGAAGATACAGAGTTTATCTCACTCAGTGATGATGAAATGGTACTGGCAGATTGTATTCATAATCTGTCCGTGTAAATTATGGAAGATCAATTGAAACTGTTTTAACAAAATTAAATTAAAATCCTCGAACTTTTGACCCTTGGCTGGTATCGATCGCGCGAACTTTTGGTCAGCTGTCGACTTTGGTATTACCTGACTACCACCTCCGCCTCGGTAAAATTATTTGGTTTGGATTCCGCCACTTATTCCTCCTTCTGAAATTCACTTATGAATCATCTTATCCTTCCTCTGTCCTCATCCTTCCTTCCTTCCGAATCGGTGACAAACATCTAATATTCTGGATGTGTTCCTTGTCAACTACAGCATCATGAGACTTGAAGATTATTATAGCATGTTACGAAGGCTAAGTTGCAAGAGTTCTTTTCCCCCATATTTTAGTATAAATCACTATTCCCTCTCAGTGGGAAAAAAAAAGAAAAAAAGAAAAAAGAAAAATCGAAAGCGAGGTAGGTCAAAAATGTTCAAACGGAGGTGAGTTGTCCCCCATAAATTTCCCACAAGATCAGACTCCCTCTCGTCACGTCACCTGTTGAACGGCAGTAACAGGACACGCACACAGGTAAATCAGAACTGACAATTGCCCAGGTAATGTTTACAGGCGAGGAAAACAAAACGGTTACTTGTCACACACGGATTACCAATTTTAGTTGCATTTTATTTCCTGTGTTCTTGTTGTTGCCAAACGATTTCATTAAGCCAAAAACCGCTACTAATCACACACATATTAACTCTGGTAAGGCAGAAAATTAACCACAGAACACGTCATCGCACAAAGAACTTAATTTAGGCTCTTCTTCATCTCAATTTCGTCCCATTAATTTAGTGTACTAGGGATTTCATGAGGAGGATGGACGGTGAACTTGTTGAACGACAGGCAATGGTAGATTACGTGTGCGTGGATGAGCGAATGAGAAGACAAGTGTTGGATGCAAGAGCGTGGAGAGTCTGGGGGAATGGAATCTCGGACCATCACTTAGTGATGGCCAAGGTAAGGCTGCAAAGAAAATGGGTGAACAGACGAAGGGGAAGACAGGAGGAAACAGCCCCTGTGAGAAGAGTGGAGAAGTTGCAAGATAGTGAGAAAATGGCAGAGCATAAGAACATAGTTGAGGAATGACTGGGAAGGTATGAGCTAGAGCAGACGGATGGGGTGGAAGATGTATGCAAGATATTCACGGAAGGAATAGGTGCACCGTGTGAGGTGGTTTGTGGAGTAAGGACGAGATGCAGGGGTGTGCAAGGGACAGCATGGTGGAATAATGAGGTGAAACGAGCTGTGGAACAAAAGAAGAAGGCATATAGTGAATGGCTAGCGAGTAGAGGTAGGGGAGGAGATAAGAGAGAAAAGAGAGAGAGATATGTGAGCAGCAGAAGGGAGGTGAAAAGATTGGTGAAGGAGAGTAAGAAGAAAGTGGATGAAGAGTTTGGTAGGAACCTGAGTGTAAAATGGAGGGAGAGTAAGAAATTGTTTTGGAAGGAGGTAAATTGTTGGTGGAGAAGACAGAGAAATTGAGGAGATGAAGGGAGCACTTAGAGGATTTGTTGAATGTAGACAGTGAAAGCAGTGCGAGTATAAGTGGGTGGGGAATGGCTGGGAGAAGAGATGAGAAGAGGGAGGAAGAGATTAGTAGGGCGGAAGTAGTGGAAGCAATGAAGAAGATCAAGATGGGAAAGGACCCAGGAATTCATGGAGTGTGTGGTGAAATGCTGAAGTATGGGGGTGAGATTGTTGTGGAGTGGATATGGAAGTTGTGTAGGTTGGCTTGGGAAGAGGGAAGGGTTCCAGTGGACTGGAAATCAGGTATAATTGTTCCTTTATGCAAAGGAAAAGGGAAGAGAGAAGTATGTGGTAACCATAGGGGTATTTGCCTTCCTAGTGTGACTGGAAAAATATAATGGTAGAATACTTATTGACAGGGTTAGGCATATAACACAGAAGCTAGTTGGAGAAGAACAAGGGGGGTTTAGGAAGGGATAAGGGTGTGTAGATCATATATTTGTTCTGAGATGTCCAGTGGAGATGTATCTAGAGAAGGGAAAGAAAGTGTATGCTGCCTTCATGGATTTGGAGAAAGCTTATGACAGAACAGATAGGCACAGTATGTGGAAGGTATTAAGAATATATGGAGTGGAGAGGAAACTGCTGAGTGCTGTGAAAAATATGTACGAAGGAGCTAGGGCTACGGTGCGAGTGGATTGTGAACTGAGTTCTTTGATCTACAGTATATGTGGGACTGAAACAGAGATGTTTGATGTCTCCATGGCTGTTTAATATATACATGGATGGGGTTGTAAAGGAGGTGCAAGGTAGGGCAGTGGATGTGGAGGTGGCTCTAATGAATGGGGGTGAGATGTGGAAGATTCCGGTGTTGCTGTTTGCTGATGATACAGTATTGTTGCGTGAAGATGAATGGGAGTTGCATGGTTCGGTAAATGAATTTGGGACAGCGTGTAGGAAGAGGAATCTGAAAGTTAATGTAAACAAGAGTAAAGTTATGGTGTTTGAGAGGAATGAAGTCACAGAATGCACAGTGAGGTTGGATGGTGAGGATATGGAGAATGTGAATGCATTCAAGTACTTGGGTAGTGTGATGAGTAAGGATGGAACTTTTGGGGATGAAGTGCTTGAAAGGGTACAGCAGGGAAGGAAGGTTGCTGGCTCACTGAAAGCAGTGATGAGAAATAGGGAGGTGAGTATGGAAGTTAAGAAGTCACTGCATGACAGTATTGTGATCCCTACCCTGACGTATGGAAGCGAGGCATGGACCTTGTTAGAGGGGAACAAGTCAAGACTGAGAGCAGTGGAAATGAGTTACTTGAGAGGAGCATGTGGAGTGACATGGAGGGACAGGCTGACGAATGAAGAAGTGAAGGAACGTTGTGGGGTGGATGTGGGTGTGGCTGAGAAAATTAGAAGAAATACACTGAGGTGGGACATGTGGAGAGAATGGAGAATGGAAGACTGACTAAGAGCGTGTATGTGGGTGAAGTGGAGGGAGGGGGAGGGAGGGGAAGACCGAGGATGAGGTGGGGGGATGGAGTTGAGAGGTATATGAAGGAGGCGGGAGTGAGCTGGGGGGAGGACAATCAAATGGTGGCTGACAGTGCGACTTGGAGGCGTTTTGTTTGCAACCACCCTTTGCAGGATTAGGGGGTAGGGTAATAAATAAATAGATAATTATAATCAGTAAAAATATCTGCAAATCTTGCTCTGTCCCCGAAGTTAACGTTAACCCTTTCAGGACGAGAGAAATCTTGAATGGTATAATAGTGATATAGAAATTTACCTGATATATATACCTAGAGTCTGCGTGGCTTCCCATTCTACAAGAGGTAGTTGTAGTAGTATAGCAGTTGTAGCCTCCGGTTCATCAGTAACGTGAACCCAGTGGACTGCAGGTTGATGTATCCTTTCTCCTAGAGTCCACCATTCTCTTTTTGGGGCATGTGGGACGTTTTCAAATCGGGCAGTGAATCTTCTCTGGTTATATCGGTGCCACCACTGGCAGACGTCCCTCTCCAGCACCCCAGCAGAAGCTACGAACGCAAAGCAACAGCAGAAGATTAAAATTTATACCAAAATCAAAACCACGTGTCGTAAACTTCAGTTGTGTAGCAGCAGATTTCGTGTTCGTACGTTTGTCTTCACTTATACTGCTAACAGATATTGCACACTCAAATCAGAGTGAATATGAATGTGGCAAAATACGATGAACGAAAGCATCATTATAAATTGTTATGAAGACTTGTTTATCCTGTGGACTGGTTAGGATACTTCATTAACTGTTATAAGATCTATTAATTCTCTGAGCTAGTTAGGATACTTCCCTTGAATACTGTGACGACTTTAATATGATGCTTGCTATCTCCTCACATGGGAGGGGCTTGAATACATATCCTTCAACAACACTTTCACTACAAGAGATCTCCTTCAAGCTGAATACTGTCGTTTGGAGTTAATAGGAATAAAAGAATAAACTCAACAGATCAGCGGAGCGAAGTGGTTAAATCTAATACCCTTGCAAAAAAAATACACCAAACCACAAAACAACCATAGAAATAAATACCCGGTAAAATGAAAATGAAATACAATACTAGACTGCCTGTAAATGTCCACATAAAGCACCATATATACTGTCATAAACATAAAACTGCGTGTAAAAACCTAAACTATACCCTTTTTACACCAACTCGGCCCAGATTTTTGTCCTACTGCTGCTTATTTCTGTGGTAGGTGGGGACGCTCACCATCCACTCACTCGATGTAATGCTGCTCTCGGGTGTCTGCCCTTTCCTCTCCTTCTTTTCCTCCCCTCCTCTTCTGTCTTTCCTTCCTTCATTCTTTCCTGTTCCTTCTGCCTATGGGTGACTCTACACTGAGTGGCAAACAGAATGGTTTCCTGTACACCAGGAAACCATTTACTATGCTGGGTGGTAACCATATAACCAAAGTATGGCGCCTGGTGGTTTACTGGGTAATTGCGGTGCTCCAATCGGATTGAGTCCGTGAAGATTTATATCCAAGGGATGGTTGGGGTTTATTGCTCACGTAATGCCACTCATGAATAAGCGAGGCTGGTCACTCCCATCTTAAATGTTCGGACGAACTTGCCTAGCCCCGGGCTCCTATGTTCCTCATGGGGCAACGTGGGACTGGATGATGGATGGATGGACAGATGCTGCTTATTTCACGTAGGTCAGTAGCAATTACTGTGATTCAACACTCATCTCATGACACTTCTTCGTGACTAGCATCGTATCTTAGTCTATTATTGTGAATGAGCATTCAAGATAGATAGAAGGAAAATTTGGGCCAAGTCAGAGTAAAAACAGTATAACAGGCTGCGCCAAATAACACTGAAAAATAAATAAAAAAAATAGAAACTGAGACAACTGTAGAAAAATAACATGAAAAAAAGGCGAAAAACAAAAGGGAACCCAACACGGCAACACAAAACAGCTGAAAAAATAAATGGACAACAAAACTCTGAATAACAACTCTATAACAGACACAAAACTCCGGAAACATGAGGCACTAGTATGCAAAAAAAAAAAAAAAAAAAAAAAAAAAAAAAAAGTATCAAAAACACAGGTCCAAAAAACACAAAAATAAAGACAGTTCAAAAATGATACACGTGAAATAAAAACCATCGCAAAAAATATCCTGGAAAACAAAATGACGCCAAATCAAAGGCCAAAAATATACAAATATAAAACACCGAATATCGACAAAAAGATCCTCAAACACAATACATTCTAACACCGAAAAATGCTAAAACTATGAAAAACAAAATGGCTGAAAATTAAGAACATCAACTCAAAAATACCAGAAAGTAGGGGAAAAATGGAATAAAAAAAACTCAAAAAAAAAAAAGAAAATAAAAATACAGAAACTCAAAAC
>NC_137041.1:8520750-8573250 GCF_032717465.1 Coenobita brevimanus
AGGGTTTGTGAAAGTATAGGTGTATTCATTCACTACCTCTTCCTGAATGGCGAGTCTGTGTATGGATGTGACGCCGAACACACACACACACACACACACACACACACACACACACACACTGACCACCATCTCCCCTGGTAGCGTGTGGAGGATAAGAGTGATGACTGACGTGGCCATATGGATTTTTTGGTTTAAGTTTGCCTATAAGTGTTCTTGTCGCTGTTATGGCAGAGTGAAGTGGTCATTGTGTGTGGGGAAAGTTTGGGTAATTTGTGGTTGTAATTGTTATGACGGCAATGTGGCAACGTAATAAGGAAACCTGCCACAAAGCAACAGGAGAATAAGAAAAAAATAGTTAACAAGGTATATGTTTTACTTAAGCTGTATAATTCTATAGTTGACACAGGCTGCTATATAAGATTATTCCTACTACACTTATTACTTTTTTTTTTATGCGAGGAAGAAGGAACCAAAGGCCATGAGCCCGCAGTAACAGTCCCTCCAAGAGAAAAACAAAATACAATAGAGAGCCAAATTCAAGATCCGATGATTTCGAGATGCCTGGACACACTGCGTTTGAAAGAATGGAGATCATAGGCAGCAGGAAATACAGACAGAGGGAGACAGTTCCAGAGCTGATCTGTTGCATAAATGAAAGACTGGGAGTAACGGTTAACTCCTGCATTAGAGAGTTGGACAGAAAAGGGATGAGAGTTTGCTGCCAGACGGGTGCTACGCGCCCGTCGTAGAGGTGGAAGAATGCAAACAGACAGTTCAGAGGAGCAGTGACCATTAAAGTAGCGATAGAAGAGAGATAAAGATGCAACAGTGCGGCGAAGAGACAGAGGTTGAAGGGAGTCAGTAAGAGGAGGAGAGTTAATGAGACGAAAAGCCTTTGACTCCACCCTATTGAGAAGAGCTGTATGTGGGGAGCCTCCCCACACATTAGAGTTGTACTCCACACAGGGGCGGATAAAACCCCTGTATAGAGTCAACAATTGCACAGGGGTAAAGAAAGAGCGGAGTCGGCTTAGCAAACCCAATCTCTTGGAGTGATTAGCATATTCTTAAGCAACTGGTTTACAGTAGACACTGAAAACTTAAGTGTGCATTGTTTTTTCCTTACTCATATCTAAATGCAAATTTCTCAAGCTGTATATAAATCAGTGGAGGAAAATGGCAATGTATACTGTTTTCACTTTAACTTGGGCCACATTATCGCCCATTTGAAGCTTATTTCACATAACAAAACAGCAGAAAAAGACAAGACTAAGGCTCTATGTTCGCTCCACATCACCCCTTGGTGAGTAACATCATAGTCCCACGTTAATTTATTGTTACAACTCAGCATTCCAGGCAGAGAGCAATTTCTGACCAAGTTAAGCTGAAGAGAGTATAGTGGATTAGCATCAGGGACAATTATGGTCTCGCTTCTATGGAACTGTTCTTGAATGATACACCTCTCTTTACCTTGGATGAACTAGAGGCATTAGTGACTAATTTGTGGAAGGCGACTGTGTGTCCCTGTAAATCAAATAACTCAGAGTCAAATGGCCACCCCGTACGGGATTATGGCGTCTGGCAGATAGATAGATTGATAGATAGACTGTGTGTGTGTGTGTGTGTGTGTGTGTGTGTGAGAAAGAGAGAGAGAGAGAGAGAGAGAGAGAGAGAGAGAGAGAGAGAGAGAGAGAGAGAGAGAGAGAGAGAGCTATGCCATCTGTGAACGTGAAAGTGGACAACAGAACCTCAGAACGAACTCCGCAATCATGTTCGGAGTTAAATACAATAATAAACTACAATTCTACAATTTAGCGTCGCCTCTGATGCACTGGATGCTATAAAAAGCATCCAATTATCAACTAATCAATGCTGGTGGAGCGAAGAGACACCTGGCGCGCGGAGGAATGGTAATCGGTCACTGTTTATTAACTTAGCAAAACCTGTGGATCCATTAACAAACAACATCGTTAAGTGTAAGCACCTCGTTAGTTTGTGGTAAAAGCAGTAACCCGATAAACACACACACACACACACACACACACACACACACACAGTGATATTGAGGAGAAGATGACACAGGTGAATGAAGCTGTGCAAAGCTACAAAAATTATGTGGAAACCACGTATGCTGAAATGGTGAAAGTAAAGAAAGACTTAGAAACAAGGGTGGAGGAAAAAAGCATTAAACAGGAAGTGAAAAGAATAATCCAAAACAAGCCAAAGTTAGTCAGAGATTCAGTAGATATAAACAAATCTATAGTAATCACTGGTATAGAAGAGGAAGAAGTAAAAAACAAGATCACAGGAGACAATAAGGAGATGGCAAATGTAATGAGCTTACTGAAAGAAGTATCAGAGGAAATCTGTTGTAAAGACATAGAGGAACACAAAAGGTTAGGGAAATACGAGAAAAGCAGGACAAGACCTCTAAAGGTGACTTTCCAGAGTGTAAACACTGTGGAGGAGATACTAAAAAACGCAAAGAATCTTATGGAAAAAGAGGAGTTCAAAAATGTATGGATAAAAAGATGCCTAACACAAGAGGAACTGGAATTACTGAAAGAGAAAAGGGAAGAAGCAAAAACAAAAAATGAGGGAAGATCAGAAGAGGAGAAGAAGAAATTTTTTTTACAAAATAATAGGATTGCAGGTACGAAAGTGGTACACAAACAGGATGGAATAAAAAGGAGGAAGATAGTAAAACCATGTCATGACAAGTATATAAAGAAGATGATAAAGTTGATGTACTCAAATGTGGATGGAATGGTATCTAAATTACTAGAGATGAATGATTATGTCAGAGAAAATGAACCACAAATAATATGCCTAACTGAAACAAAATTAACACCAAGGATATCCAATGACATACTAAACTTAGAGGAATACAATATATGGAGAAGAGACAGAAATTTAAAAAAAGGCGGAGGAATGATAATATTAACTAAGAAAAATCTAAAAGTCAATGAAATAAAACTAGATATACCATCACAAGCAGAACTGATTGCAGTAGAGATCAACACATCTGAAGGGAAAGTAATTGTAGCCAATTTGTACATGCCACCCAGATCAAACACATGGGAAAGAGACGAATATGAGGACCTGGCAGAGAGTACAATTCAGAGTTTAAGATCATTACTACATAAAATGGAAGAGAAATCGGAAAGAATTATACTAACTGGAGATTTTAATACAAATATAAATTGGAATACTCTAGATATAATTAGCCAAGAAAGCTGTTGGGACCAAAAGCTCCTGGATCTCGTGCAAGAGTTTTTCCTAACGCAACATGTGAGGGAAACCACCAGAAAAAGAGGATTCGATGTACCTTCAGTGCTAGATCTAATATTTACTAGGCCAAGAAAATGATATTAACAGTTTAATATATCACCCTCCACTCGGCAAAAGCGATCATGCAGTACTAAATTACAACTTCAGGATAGCATATGACATAGTTAACAGCAATGAAAGTTACAAAAAGAGCCTAAACTATAAAAAGGGAAATTATCAAGATCTAAAGAAGTATTTCTTAGAAGTTGATTGGGAAAATGAGCTTAGAGGACAAGATTTAAATGCTGTACATAAAAAATTCTGTGAATTTTATAAAATAGGAGTCCAAAAGTACATCCCACAGCACAATGAAGCAGATAAGAAAATACAGAAATGGTTCAATACAGAATGTAAAAAATCAAAAGAAAGAAGAGATTTGTTGTGGAATAGATACAGAAGTTACAATAGTGAAAGGGCGTATAATAATTACAAACAGGCAAGAAACGATTATACAAGAATAAGGAGGGAAGCCCAAAAACAGTTTGAGGAGGATATAATAAATAAAAGTAGTGATCAACTGAAGCTGTTTTACAGCTACATCAGAAGCAAAACCAAAGTAAAAGATATAATACAATCCATTACGGACGAGGGAATCACTTATACACAAGAGAAAGATATTTGTGAAGTACTAAATAAGAATTTCCAATTAGTTTTTACAGAAGAAAAAAATTTTGAGAGTGACTATGTGGAACATGCACGTCCACACATACTACCAGATATACAAATAGCAGAAAAAGTAATACAGGAGGAGTTAAGTAAATTAGACAGAGGAAAAGCAAGTGGTCCTGATGAAATTTCATGTTGGGTACTACGAGAATGTGCAAAGGAGTTAAGTAAACCATTATTTTTAATTTTCAAGAAATCCTTGAGTCAAGGTAAACTACCTGATATTTGGAAAAAAGCAAATATTGTCCCCTTATTGATGAAAGGAAATAGACAAAATCCACTCAACTACCGACCAGTATCACTGGCCAGTGTTGTAAGCAAGGTATTAGAAAAGCTTATAAGAAAAGCTTGGGTAAATCATCTAGAAAAACACAGTATGATAACAGAAAGACAGTTTGGTTTCAGAAAAGGAAAATCATGTGTTACTAATCTGTTGAGCTACTATGACAGAGTAACAAACACAATACAGGAAAGAGAAGGATGGGTGGACAGTTTTTAGATTTCAAGAAAGCTTTTGACACAGTACCACACCAATGACTTTTATGGAAACTGTATCATCAAGGAGGAATTCGAGGCAAACTGTTTTGTTGGATGCAAGATTTTCTCATAAAAAGAGAAATGAGAACACTACTAAGAGGAAACTACTCATCATGGAAAGAAGTGACTAGTGGAGTACCACAGGGTTCAGTGCTGGCACCAATCATGTTTTTAGTGTATATAAATGATATAAACAGTTACACTGGAAATGAGAGCTATCTGAATATGTTTGCAGATGATGCAAAAATACAAAGGAGAATTACTAACACAGACTCTTGTAAAGAGCTACAAGAAGAATTAAATAAACTTCATGAATGGAGTAATACATGGCAAATGGAATCTAATGTGGACACGTGTCATGTAATCAAGTTTGGTCTAAGTGGAAAAAGGCCTGATTGGGATTATAAGTAAGGAAATAAAACCCTATACACATCAAAGAGAGAAGGACCTAGGTGTGATTATCAATAACAGACTATCTCCGGCTGACCACATCAGCGAGAAGGTACGGAACATGTATACACTGCTTGAAATATGAGAATAGCATTCACATACATAAATGAAGGCATGCTAAGAAGGATAATAACATCATTCATTAGACCAACCCTGGAATATGCATCAGTAGTCTGGAGTCCTCATCTCAAAAAACACATAGACAAGATTGAAAAAGTTCAAAGGGCCCCTACAAGATGGATACCAAGCTTAAGGGACCTAAGCTACGAAGAAAGACTAAATAAACTGAATCTACCAACACTACAGGAGAGAAGGAAAAGAGGTGACATGATAATGCTATATAAGTGCATATCAGGGAAGGAGAAAATAGACATAAATGATTACTTAACATATGGAGAAGCATCAGCAAGAGGACACTGCAAAAAACTGCATAAGAAGAGAGGTGATAAAGACGTAAGGAAATTCAGTTTCCCAAACAAAGCAACTGATCAATGGAATGCACTACCGAATGAAATAGTGTGTGCCAAAACAATTCACAAATTTAAGGATATGTACGATAAATATGGTTTAAGACACGGGACAGTACGAGCTTGACTCATTCCTGTAAAGATACAATTAGGTAAGAACAATTAGGTAAGAACACACACACACACACACACACACACACACACACACACACACACACACACACACACACACACACACACACACACACCTGCGATTTCATTCTCAACTAAGGCGACACATCACTGGACGATTTCTTTAGCTTAAACGATATCTCTTTTAGTGAGAGCTATTGAAATTCTCTCTCTCTCTCTCTCTCTCTCTCTCTCAGTTCCAGACGCCTCTTCAAAGTTAATTGAAACTGTCTGATGGCAGCAGGAATAAACAATAAGATGTGACTCTACTGAATGCCTTCTCGGCCTGCCCAGATCACCCTAAGACCTTAGCTATCCCACTTCTACAAACTGAAAAAGAATCTCCACATTTTCTTCAATTGGCGGAATCAAGACGTTGCACATTATAAAGTCAGTTCATCGCCCTACAACACCGAACATATGAAAAAGAAAAGAGGATAACAGGGTGACAGGTCCAAGCTAGGCGGCTCCTGTGACTATGCTACTAAAATAAAACAAGAATACCTTAGTGAAGACGGTCTGATCGCTGTCGCTGATCAGTTACTCCATATATTGCTGCTGGGAGCTGGAGTGAGACCTACAGACAGTGAGTCAAAGAAATATGGCGAGGGGAATACCTTCTGCCTCATCCCTAGTAACCAACCTAATTGTACAGCCATGAGCAAAAGTTTTCCAACACTTTGCTCGCGGCTGTGACAATGGAGGGTAAACAAAGATATTAAGAAGGAAAAGTACCTTCTATAGTCTCTGAAGGAATGAGAAACATGGAAGGCAAGACAGAGAGATGGCAGAGGATTATCAGCGAATTTGTGCTCATGGCTACACCGGCCTAGTACAGCTTCAGTGATCAACGAGACGAACAATCTACTTCTCCAGGGCTGAGGGAGGTGCTTACTCGAAAATACGGCTCCCCAACATTAACACGATGACGTACGTTATATCTTCGTTAAGTTACACGATCACATTCAATTTAGGCGAGACATCTGACTGGGAAAGGGTTGCCGAAGGTTTTGTCCATCTCCTCCAGGATGGAAACATACCAATGCAAGTAGTATATTGTATGGCAAGACCAAGAAAATGAAATGTTCTTTATTGCAGAGAAGGGTTATTGGGACGGATGGACGGATACATACACACACACACACACACACACACACACACACACACACACACACACACACACACACACACACACACACACACTCACCGGGGACGCTTCGTCGAAAAATGCCACTCCCCCAGCTTAAACGGCCCCCAGAAAGACCCTCCCTGGCCATTCAATTGAGCCAAAGTGGGGGAAAGGTGGATATAAAGTTCTTCCTGGACGCAATTGGTAAGGTCAGCTAATAGGCGGGTAAATAGAGAGAGCAAACCGATGGGAGGGAGGGAAGGTGTTGCGAAGATCGTCTACCTGGCAAATTGGGTACATAAAGGGGATTGTGTGTGTGTGTGTGTGTGTGTGTGTGTGTGTGTGTGTGTGTGTGTGTGTGTGTGTGTGTGTGTGTGTGTGTGTGTGTCTGTGTGTGTGTGTGTGTGTGTGTGTGTGTGTGTGTGTGTGTGTGTGTGTGTGTGTGTGTGTGTGTGTGTGTGTGTGTGTGTGTGTGTGTGTGTGTGTGTGTGAGGTTTTCCTACACACACACACACACACACACACACACACACACACACACACACACACACCTTATGATCCCAGCAATGTTGCCTGGACTTCACAGAAAAACTTACTCGCTTGTTAGAGGACTGCATGAAACGGAACGAAACCTAAGAAAGACGAGATGCAACAGCAGAAAAAAGAAAGAATGAAAAATGGGATAAAACTGAATCTAAAACATTGAACATGTGTAGAAACTATAGAAGAATAAGACGACGATCACCAGGCTGAACACAAACATCGTGGCAAAGTTAGGGTCTTATTTTTGCTGACGTTTCGGAAAATGCTTAGTCCATCTTCAGAGCAAAATCTACTATCGAGAAACATACACAGTTAAGATTTTCATATCATATAACGATCAAAACAAGACTAAAAACATGAAAGTACAAAAACGAAGTCCATTAACATACCGCGTTTGTAAACCAGTAAGTGCAACACTGTAAAAAACTTACCTAGTGTGGAAAACAAAACAGTTCACAGGAAGCCATGTCACTGACTGAAGGTTTAAAGCGATATTGATACAAAGCTTCCATAATGGGAAGGTCCGTGTCACTGCTGCTACCACCAAGAACTGTGAAGTGGGAATAAGAGAAAGGATGGTCATGTTTTTGTGAATGGTCCCGTATTGCTGAGTTTGATGGATTGGCGATTAACTGGCCTGTTCGAACTGAACGACCTAAGTGTTCATGGATTCGTGTCTTTAGGTGTCTTTTTGTTTTACCTATATATGCCGCCCTACAGCTGGCACACGTGAAAAGGTAAACAACGGATGCTTGTAAGTGTGAGGGAATGGTGTCTTTTACTTTGAAAAATCTCTGGATAGTATTTTGGGTTTTAAACACAACTCTAAGTGACACTTGTGGGAAGTGTTGAACTAAAAGTTTTTAAGTTTGTTCCACTGTGTGAAGCTAAAGGGTCCCGTGTATGATATGGGAAAGTATATAGTGTTTTTCGAACAGTAATGACTTGGACCTTTGAAGCAGTAAAGAATTTATTACGGGTCTTACCAATGTACGTTTCAGTGAATCTTTTGGGGAAACCATTTTTAAACAACAAATCTTTAAGAAAATTAAGTTCCTTATGAAGATGAAAATAATTCGAGCATAACTCATAAGTTATATGGGTGAAAGTGCTGACTAGTTTACGTTTATAGCTCAGTGGGAGGAATGAGGAAAACTTCATGCATAATCCAGTGAAGGTTGGCTTCCTGTATAAGGCAGTTTCAAAACTATTGTCCCTACGGAGAATATGTATATCTAAAAATGCTAAACTATTATTACTTTCCAGGTCACGGGTGAACTTGATGTTGCCATGTTGAGAATTCAAATAACTGAGAAACAACGGTACATGATCTATAACGTCTGCGATTTCCGCGCTCCAAGTCCATAGCCATGGAGAAATTATATGCGAGAAACAGTGTGACAAAAGAAAAGCGACAAGAAAGACGAAGAAACTGTGAAAATAAAACACGAAGACAGACGTGTGAGAAAGGAAAGCCAAAAGACAGAGAGCGAAAGAAGTAAAAACAAAAAGTGAGCAAAATGACACGTGAATGAGAATAAGGAAAGATGTAGGAAACTAAAGAGAGAGTAAGGACAGAAAAAAAAAAAAAAGAGAAAGAGGAAAAATGAAGGCCAATGCAACACCAAGTTACCACAAAGCAATACATGAAACAAATGATAAAAAACGTAAAACTGAAAAGCCAGTTAAACAAAAGTGAGACAAAAGGAAACACGAAAGAAAAAACCAGAGCGAGAGAAAAATATTGCCAAAGGGGACGTAAATTTAGGCAGCAAGCAGTCTCTCTCACCCGACGTCCCTGATGGCGGTGGTAGAAATTATAGCCAACGATACACTACACCCAAAATATATCACCATCCAAACATTAAGAGAGAGCTTTATGGTTCTAGGAAGGAGTACGTTAGTTACAGTTCCCACAAATTTAAGTTGGGGTATAAATTGACAAGGGTTTCTTATGTACTGTGTCAATGTTTTATCATCATCATCAGTGGCATTATCATTATCATTTGTTAAATCCATCGTCACTTTCTATCATTTTCTGCATCATTATAAACCACCACCACCACCACCATCAATCATCATCATCATCATCATCATCATCACTAGGACCATCACTACCATCACAATCACCACCACCATAATCATATCATCTTAATTTTCCTTCACTTGACACTGGTATCGCCCAAAAAATAAAGATTCCTCGTGAGACAGCAACGCCATCACTTATAACTGCTTATTTCAAGAAGGGAGTTAACATTTTAGCACCTAATATAAACATCTGCTAAGACGGTGGGTGTGGAGGATGAGTAAAGGTAATGCACTGGGGGAGAGGAATAAAAATTGGGAAGGAAAGGGTGGGGGAGAAGAACACACACACACACACACACACACACACACACACACACACACACACACACACACACACACATACATACACACACACACACACATACACACACACACACACACACACACACACACACACACACACACACACACACACACACTAATATTGTAGCCTACCATACTGCGACGGAGGTAATCAAAAAGGATTCATAATTTCCTGGACTGTATCACTGTAAACGGATGTTCTAATAATGACGGGCCATTTTACTTTCGTGGCCAATCACAGGTCGATAATACTGATAATGATGATGAAAGTAATGATAATGCAGTATAATTATCGATAATGATAGTGGTGGTGCTACTGGTGACGACGACGACGACGACGACGACGACGATGATGATAACGGGGAAAAATGAATCGAACTGGCTTATAAAGATTCAGTTACATACAAAAAAAAAAAAAAAATGATAAAACTGAAAAAGCCAGAAACAAATGCTATGAATTTGTCCCCACGTCCTAAAAGTACCTCTTAAACTTTTTTTTTTTTTTTTTTATGCAAGGAAGAAGGAACCTATCTATCTATATCTATCTATATACCTAGGCTGCTTCCCCCAAGGAACTGTACACACACACACACACACACACACACACACACACACACACACACACACACACACACACACACACAACACAACCTCCTCTTCTCAGCTGGTGCCAGAGTTAGCCAGGCCTCGGCCCGCGGGACTAAACTAATCGTATTATTCGGGGACTAAATGTTTACCGAAAGGGACGGTCTCGCGGGACGGACGGTTCTGATTGACCCGCCGTTACGCTCATCACCCTGAATGGGGGATTGGCAGGGGGAAACTGGGAAGCAGAGGGGATTGGGAGGGTGGGGAATTGGGAGGGAGAGAGGGGGGACTGATAGGGACGGTGGGGATGATTGGTAAGGAGATAGGGGGGAGACTGGGTGGGAGAGGAACTGGAAGGAAGAAAGGGGGGACAGAGGGAGTAAGGGGGGACTGGTAGGGAGAGCAGGGGGTACTGGTAAGGAAATAGAGGGAAGATTAGGTGGGGGGGGGAACTGGAAGGAAGAGAGGGAGGATTGAGAGGGAGAGAGGGGGACTGGGATGGAGGGTGGAGGGACTGAAAAGGAGAGAGGGTCGGGGAACTGAGAGAAAGAGGGAGAGGGAGGGAGGGAGGGAGGGAGGGGGAGGGATTGGTGACATCTGTGCTGGGATCTAGGGGAGTTACACCATTGGGAATAAAGGCCTTGGAAGATAACCATGACAGATCAACATCGTCCTCTCAGTGTTGAGTCTTGTTTGATAATTGTGGGTGAAATTTGCCCTTTTTTACGTGCTTAACTCGTTTTAATTAAGTTCCTATTATGGACTCTGAGGATTTCAGGAGCATATCAATGGAGAATAAAGACGCTGAAAGATGCAAAAGAGAGTTCAACATCCTCTCACTGCTGCCTTAATAACTGTGCGTGAACTTTGCCCTTTTTTCAGGTCGAATGAATAAGTTTTGTCTAATTAGTCGCAACCAAGCTTCTGTTACGAGTTAAATGATTTTCTTTTTAAGTTAAGGAGAAAACTACTTCCACAGAAACGCATGGGAATTCATCATGGACTTTTCAGCGTTAGTCTTGTATGATTAGCCTGCGAGAAATCTAACTTTCTTAATGCTACAAACATAAACAGGCAAAGTCGTAGTAACATGCTTCTGTTGCGAATTCTGAAGATTTTAGAAATGGAAAACATGAGAGATTTACGAGGTGGAATAGTGTACTAGAGAGAGTGTGTGTGAATAAAACTTAGTGTATGGTGACACTGTGGAGACGAAAGATAACTGTCAGAAGTGTGCCGGGAGACGTCGAGTTATATGCAAAGTTTGTGATGAACGGGTATTGCAGAGATGAGAGATGCAGTGGTGTTCGGTGTACGAGTAGGTTGTGGGATGTAGCTGGCTTCGAGGGCGGGCTGTGTAGGGGTGAACTTGGGAGATGGCTAGACGTGATAAATTGTGGGATGTAGCTGGCTTCGAGGACGCACTGTGTTGGGGGTGAACTTGAATACATGGCAAGACGTGCTAAGTTGTGGGATGTGATTGACTTCATGGGCGCACTGTGTAGGGGTGAACATGGGGTAATGGCCAGACGTGACAGATATCTTTGCAGTGAATAAGGAAATTCTATTATCTTGGTGCTATGATCTGTGGTGAAGCGAACGTGAGGAGAGGGCTGGATGTGATAGGATAAAAGTGGCGGATGTCTTTGGAGAGTATAAGGGAATTCTGTTCTCTGGGTGACATGATTCGTATAGGGGAGAAAATGACCCAAACCCTATTTATGTTAGAAGTTGATGGCAAAAGTTTGGGGTACAGTGTATGATGTATGCGGACGACGTGTAGTATTTTATAGTAGTAAAACTTTGGCAGAAAAGAAGGAAAATGTTCGTCGGTCTGGGCATACGACAGAGATATGGATAGTTAGCTGGATGTGTAGGACTTCCCTGACTGGCAGACACATGGACGTGTACTAAACGAATAAAGGAAATAGAGGCCCTTTCGTGTTCGTCCTGTATTCATGATGTGTGTGTGTGTGTGTGTGTGTGTGTGTGTGTGTGTGTGTGTGTGTGTGTGTGTGTGTGTGTGTGTGTGTGTGTGTGTGTGTGTGTGTGTGTGTGTGTGTGTGTGTGTGTGTGTGTGTGTGTGTGTGTGTGTGTGTGTGTGTGTGTGTGTGTGTGTTAAATATCATTTAAAAGCTTACCCAGTCACAAACAAGCAATTCTTACGAGATTTAGCGATAACAAACTGGAAGTGTGAAAGTGCAAAATCATCTTTTCGCAGTCAAGTCCTGTCTAAATGGTTTGAGTCATGATTTATTTTACCTTCCTCCTTGCCGTTAATGTGATCTGGTTAATTATTCCTTACACGACAAGGGAAGAAAATCGTCAACCACAAGTATAAAATCGTCTGGTGGCAGGAAGAATAAAATAATCAGACTGCAGGAAAAATAGGAAAAACAATGAAGCCCGGTGGTACAACAGTAAAAAAACCTATGACAGTAGGAAGGAAAAAACGTGGTCGGGGAGTAGGAAAAATATAGTGTTCGGCGGTACAACAAAAAGTATCTACGGCGGAAGCAAGGAAAAAAATGTGAGCGGACGGTAGGAAAAATAAAACAGATCGGGGGTAAAAAGAATAAAAACAATTAAGTGTAGCCAAGAACAAGAAAATTTAAGCTTTCTATTAGTCACCAGAGTGGGGCAAGTGGCGACCAAACCGAAGCAGCTGTCACGTGGTCTTGGGTATTTACATCTTAAAGGGATTCAATTCCACACGTATTACACTTCCCCCACAACCCACGTCCCGAGGGAGGGGCCAATACACACAAGGGGAGGGGAGGGAATGAAGGCTGGGGAGGAGCTGGGAAGGGGTGACAGGTGGGGGGCGGGGTGACTAGTGGGGGAGGTGATGAAGGCTGGAGAGGAGTTGGGAGGGGTGACAAGTGGGGGAGGGGGGTGACAGGTGGGAGATTGTCACTGAGGAAAGGAGGAAGGTGCAGCTGTAGAAGGAAGAAGAGAATGAGAGAAAAGGAAGGAGGAGGAAAGGGGAGGGAAAGAAAGCACAGTGGTGATGGGGGAATGAAGGGATGAAGGTGTGAGTGGGAAGGAAGGGGGAAGGGAGAAAGAGGTACTGCTAGGGAAATGAGGGATAAAGGAGGCAGGAGCAAGTAAAAGGGGAAACGGGAAGGAGATGAGTGTTGCGGAGGTAGGAGGAGGGAACATGCCACAGCGGAAGGAAGGAAAGAAGAAATGGTGGAAGGAGGGAAGGAAGGGAGGGGAAGGAAGGGAGGGGAAGGAAGGAAGGAGAAAAGGAAGTGAGGGAGGAAGAAGAAGGATGGAGAGAAGGAAGGAATGACAGCAGGAATGGAGGAGGAAATAAAGGAAAGAATGAAGGATTAGTCTGAGAATAGATGAACCGACTCACATTTAAGACAATATCCAATGCTTTCGGAGCCAAATTTTCCAATCACACACGTCGGGTAAAACAGGATGAGCACTCCGTTGAACTGGGCCATTCTTTATCGCTAGACATAATGTGAGAGTGGGGATGGGAATACTTAGAATATCAATAACCGCAACGTGAATAAATACCAATGAAAAAAGGATGTTATTTGTAAAACTTTCATCCCGAACTAAAAGATCGGGCAGTGTGAGTTTGTCTGATTCTGGCCATAGTGTGAAGAGGATAAGAGAGAGAGAGAGAGAGAGAGAGAGAGAGAGAGAGAGAGAGAGAGAGAGAGAGAGAGAGAGAGAGAGAGAGTGTGTGTGTGTGTGTGTGTGTGTGTGTGTGTGTGTGTGTGTGTGTGTGTGTGTGTGTGTGTGTGTGTGTGTGTGTGTGTGTGTGTGTGTGTGTGTGTGTGAGAGAGAGAGAGAGAGAGAGAGAGAGAGAGAGAGAGGGAGAGGTGCAGGGGTGACAAGTGGAGAGGCATGTACCGGCCTGGGGAGGGGAAGGGGTGGGGAAGGGCCTGAGGGTGTACGACTGTATAGGGAGTTGTGAGAATGATTTAGGGGAGAAGTGAGAGGCTGGGGAAATATGACAGCAGTGGTGGGGAGAAAGGGGGAAGGTGGGGAGAAAGCGGAGGGTTGGGAGAAAGAGGAGGGAGGGGAGAAAGTGTGATGGGTGGGGACAATGACAGACCGACAAAACATAGCATTAAGTGAGAACTGGAAAAGAGAGAGAGAGAGAGAGAGAGAGAGAGAGAGAGAGAGAGAGAGAGAGAGAGAGAGAGTAGGGGATTTTGGGAAACAAGGGTGGGAGACAGACGGGAGTTGGGAAGAGCAAGGAAAGAGGGGAGACAAAAGATAAATGAAGGAGCAGTAGGAAGGGTGGAGATGTAGGGATGCGAGGAGACAAGAACCAAGAGAGAGATGAAGGGAGGGGAAGACTGAAATATGTGGGATGAACGAAGGACAGAAGGGAGGGTGAAGGGGAAAGGGAGTGACAAGAAAGAGGAAGAAGGAAAAGGAAACAAGGAAAATGTGGAACGAGAACTGAGGGATGGAAGAGAAGGTGGGAAGGAATGATGAAGCGACAGGGCGAAGGGATGACAGAAAGGGGAGCAAGAGAATGGGGAGGAGTGTAGGAATTAAGACACAGACAAGAAGACAGGGGAAGAGGGTGACAGTTTGGAACATACGACATAGACGAAGGGAGGGGGAGAGACTGAGGAGTACGTCAGCAGGAAATTGGGAGGGTTAGGAAGGAAGGGGAAGGGGAAGGGGAAGGGGAGAGGGGCGGAGAAGAAATGGAAGGAAAGGGGGGGGGAGAAGAAAAAGGGTATGGAGAGGAAAGAGGGTCAGATTAAGGGCTTCTGCTATGAAAGATGCAAGAAGGTCAACAGCAGCTGGAGGATGAGGAAAGGAGAAGGTGAAGAAATGGTGAGAAGTTAGGAAGGAAGGGGGGATTGTGTGGGGAGGGGGGAAAAGAGGGGTCAGACTGAGAGCTTATGTCCACAGGGGGACGAGAAAGACTGGTGTGGGGGGAAAGAGGACTGGGAGAAAGGAAGATCAGTTTAGGAACATGATATATATACTTTATCATTGTTCTGTTTCGCCCTCTATATTTTCTTGACCAAATTTGTTCCCCTCCTGCTAAAGATGGTAAAATAATAATAATAATAATAATAATAATAATAATAAACGTAAAACTAAGACTATGTTAACAGAGTGGGTGACGAGGAGAGACGAAGGGACAGTAAATGGAAGGATTTGGAGTGGGGGTGTTGGGGCAGAGGTAAGGCACTCCGTTATGGATACGGAGTCTGGGGAGAGAAGGAAAATGGGAGAAGGGGAACGGAGGGGGAAGAGAAACAAAGAGAGGGAGGGAGGAACGGAGGGGGGTTTAGACTAAGGCCTTATGCTGTTAGAGGGGTGAGCAGAATGTCTAAGCGGTGTTGCAGAATTAGGGTGGGTGGCTTAGGGGAGTAATGGAGGTATAGGGAGGGGGCATCTGGGGGTGCTGAGGGAAAACAGGTGAAGGAGGGAAGTGAGAGAGTAAGGCTGAGGAGGAGGGAAGTGAGAGATTAAGGCTGAGGAGGAGGGAACTGAGGAAGGGTGGGGACAGACAGTGAAGGAAAGGGACGAAGGAAAGGGACGAAGGAAGGGGACGAAGGGAGGAGAATGTGAGTGTATGATGCAGGTAGGGGACTAAGAGAAGTACAGTTTCGGACAAATTCCCTGGACATTCACTTCTTTTATACCGCCTATTAGCAGTCTCTCTTATCCATGAATGTACAGTACAATGCCTATATGGTCAGTATACAGTATGGCCAATTTCCTACAAGACTACCGACTAAAAAGATATATATGTAGATGTCTGATGCATCCTACACAACGCTCTATCTTTTTCTACGGAGAGATGAGAACAAACTTAATACTCTATCGTAGGTAAGATAATAACGTGCTCTGTCCTTCCTTACTATGTCTTATGATAGCGACGAGAACAAAATTACGATCAACTGCCTGGCGTCACTACGAAAATAAGGCGCTCTAAAGGCAGTCATTAAGTCGTAAGATCAATTTCCCTTCGCAGTTAACTACAGCCCCCAAATTTTCGTTACTGCGTGAAAGATGGGGTTCGAAATAAACTTACGATTAAGTTCTCATCGTTACTAGGATAATAGAGAGTTTTGCTTCGTTATCAGCTCCCAGTAATACCATAATGTAAGATACAGATTTGCATTTGCAGGATGAACGTTTCCCTTTTGATATTATGGCTTTTTTTTTTTTCAGAAACAACAATATAAAAGTTTCTGCGCTCTTTTCCTCGTTCCTAGTGCAAAAACAACATACTGTAATTGCGGTAGGGAGTTAATCGTAACGAAAAGACAGACACATACAGACAGACAGGCACACAAATACAGGGACGAAAACGCAGACAATTATGTGCAGACAGATAAATATACTAACAGACATGTACAGAGAAACACGTATACAAAGACACAAGTGCACAGACAGCCAAGTGCAGAGACAGAAACAGACACATGCAGAGAGAGACAGACACTGACACAAACATGTACATACACAGACAGGCCAAAAAGTTTCACAATCCCTTAACGCACACTACACACGCACAACCTCAGAGCCAGAAATATACACAGACAAAAACACTGGGAGGTCACAAACACAGAATAGCACAATCTCTCAAAATTAACATACACAAAAACAGAGAGGACACAAACACAGGGCATCACATTCCCTCAACACCCACATACACAGACAAAAACACAGAAAGGTCAGAAACACAAAGCATCACACTCCCTCAACACTCACATACACAAACACAAACAGAACACGACACCTTAAAAGCACACCATCTCTGCAACACAATAAATCCAACTAACACAGCAGCGGGGAAAATCAAACCATAGTCAAGGGATGCAACACAAAAAAAAATGGCCCAAAAAGGACGGGGAAAAAATAGCGCATGCAAATTCACTCTCCCTGCCACATTTCTACACACAAAAGCAGCCATTGATTCGCGGGTGAATATATATGCAAACTCGTATTAAAACGGGCCTGCACACACTCTCCCAGCTTTGGTTGTGTGAGAGTGGGTGTGTGTAGGGGTGAAAGTGTAAGTGTGTGAAATGACGGGTGTGTAGAGGTGTGAGAGTAGTGTATGTGTATATGGGTGTGTGTTCGAGTGTATAGACAGTGTGCTACTGTGAGCAATGTGTATGTGTTGGATATAAGAAGTGTGTGTATGTGAGTGGGAGTAGGGGTGTGTGTGGGTGTGTGCAAGGGTGTGTGTGTGTGCAAGGGTGTGGGTGTATGCAAGCGTGTGGGTGTGTGCAAGGGTGTGGGTGTGTGCAAGGGTGTGGGTGTGTGCAAGGGTGTGGGTGTGTGTAGGGGTGAGGGTGTGGATGTGAAAATGATAGTGTGGGTGTATATAAGGATATGCATGTGTCAAGGGGTAAGGGTGTGGGTGTGTAAAAGTGTGGGTGTGTGACGGTTTGAGGGTTTGTGCAGGGGTGAGGGGTGTGTGTGTGTGTGTGTGAAAGATAAAGGAGTGAGACGTGCGTATGTGACGGTAATTGTGTGTGATGTATGTGGGTGTTTGTTTGAGAAGTGATATGTCTTTGTGGTAAGGGGGGATGTGTGTGCGGAGGGGGGGTGGGGATGAGGACGGTAGATGTGGAGTGTAGGGATGTGAGGTGTTGGGGATTAAGATGTTTGGGAGTAAGGGGATGGGATGAAGGGTATTTACAGTTCAGTCAAGGGATACCAGGGGGGTGTATGTGGTGTAGATAAAGACGTGGATCCTGGACATGTGTATAGGGATGTGGTGTGTTTAAGAGAATGTGTTAATAATGTTGGTTGGGCGGATGTGGGTGATGGATGAGACAGGGATGTGAGGTTGGTGTGGAATACGTGGTGGTGTGAATATGGGGTGGGAGGTGGATGTAAGATGTGTGTAGGGCGTGAGAGTGGAAAAGGGCGACCTGAGTTAGAGGGGAATGAGGGGATGGTGAGGGATGGGGTGGAGTGAGTGGGGTGTATGGATCTGCAGGGGTAGGGTTGGGGGGTAGGGGTTCCTTTGTCAGAGTGTGGGGCGGATGAAACACCAAGGCATCATGTTACCTTATTAAGCTTTTCTGGCGAACTTTAAATCTATTAATGTAGTGTATAAGCATAGAATACACAGACTGTCCACCTGATTATCACGCTTAATAGAATTTTGGCTGTGAAATATATCAAAAAACTTTCGTGTTATTAATAAAGTACCTCAATTCTTTTACTATAATTTGTTTGACACTGGGGATTAGACGTGCATAAGTTCCTCAATGAAAAGTTCTCATCTCGCTGGATACAGTACTTGCGAAGAAGACTGATAATATCACAGAATTAAGACACCGGACTGTAGAGGTACTGGCTTCCATCACCTTAGACATGCTTCAAAACACGAATGAATTCCACTGCAGTCATGACTTCTACGTGCTACCAAAGGAGCTCATGTACAAGTTTACTGGATTGTACCTGTGCGTGACAAATACATGACACAAATTTCTTTATTTCTTTTTTTACGTGCAACAAACCATTTACTGATAGTTTCTAGTTTTTTTTTTCTTTTTTTAACATCATAAGCAGGCGAATAATTCAGGAACACCCCGTTGTTCTTACCCTTTCACTACGAGATGGCCTTCCTAAGATTAAGTACACTAATTGAAAGATGTGCAAAAATTCATAATATAATATGTAACTATACTGTTCTGGTAATGGATTAGCAGGAATTAAATACAAACAGTTCTCGTGGTGAATATAATGAAGCATCAGTAGCCGTATTCACAGCCTTTTTGAGCTTACGTTGTGTTTACGATTGATTACAACTGTTTTCACTTTTACAATTTCTCAGCCAAACTAGGACGATTGCTATACTCAAAAATGCAATGTAAATTTTTGACAATACAGTTATGGATATTATCAAACACCTGGCAAAGAAGATTTATGAATACTTTTGGACACGGACCAGAGGAAGGCTCAAGATCCCATCGTTATGAGTCTTTTATTACTTTTTTATATTCACCTCAAGACAGATCCCCTTAAACCGAAGGGGCACAAAAAATAAATACAAGGTAAGCTAAAAGGCAGTTCACATTTTAACTCCTTCCTAATGCTGTACTTCGTGGTCTGACTTAAAATCATCATCATCAGCAGCAGCATTGACCTACACTCCACATATAACACTACTCTCTCTCTCTCTCTCTCAACACACACACACACACACACACACACACACACACACACACACACACACACACACACACACACACCACAAACTGCATCTCTCTCTCTCTCCATGAAATTTGTTTAAAATTCCACTTCCATTTCATGTGGATGAAAGAAGGGCGGTAAGCGATAGTACAAAAAATTGTTATATTAGTAAAGTAAAGAGTTTCCCAGTTAGTAATAAAATAAATAACAGTAAATGCCAAGGTAAAGGCATAACTACTCGTAATAATCTGAAAGTGTACTACACAAACAGCCGGAGTTTACGTAATAAAATGGATGAACTGAGGGCTTTAATTTGTACAGAGAAAATAGACATTGCCGTTATTAGTGAAACTTGGATGAATACAGACACTCGAGAATTTTTAGCAGAATATCAGATAAAAGGCTATAATATTTTTGTGTCAAACCGTCAGGGAAGAAAGGGGGGAGGGGTAGCTATTTATGTAAAGGATTCATTAAACTGTTACAATAAAGCAGACATTAAAGTAAATAGGGACACAGAAAGTGTCTGGGTTGAAATTAGTAACAATAGGGAGAAATTAGTCTTAGGAGCAATTTACAGATCTCCAAAATTAAGTAGAGCTGATAGTAAATACCTCTGGGAGGAAATTAGGAAAGCATCACAGTCCAGCTTAGTAATAATTGTTGGGGACCTTAATCTGCCAAGGATAGATTGGAGAAATCAGACAGGAGATGCAGAGTCAGAGGAATTTCTAGAGGTAGTACAGGATAATTTCCTTTATCAGTATATCAGGGAGCCCACCAGAGGTAATAATATACTAGATTTGGTTTTAGCTAATAAAGAAAATATCATTAGCGATATAGAGGTTGGTAGACGACTTGGTAATAGCGATCATGAAGAAATTAAGTTCAAATTTATTTGGGATGTCTGTTCCACTGAAAATACCTCCACCGTTCCTAATTTTCGTCTAGGAGATATCGATGGCTTAAGAGCTTATTTTCGAACGGTATTCCACAGGGAGATTAGCTATTTGAGGGAATGTCAGGTTAGTGGGGATCCCCAGGTCATAGGTCAGGCGCAGGAAGCACGTGGGGATGTCCGTCAGGTGTCTGTGAGGGGGGAGGTGGTAGATAGGAATGTAGTCCAGGTGACGGAAATTAACTCAGCTCCAGTACCAAACAGACGTTCGACCAGTGAGAAGTATAACGAGTTAATAAATATAATATACGGAGGCCAAGATAGATATATTCCTTCAAAACCGTTTAGAACTAACAATTCAGAACCAAGATGGTTAAACAACAGATTAAAATCTCTCATAGGCCAAAGGAAAGGAATATATAGAAAAATAAAACGTGGAGAGGAACATTTACGTAACCGGTACACAATTTTAAACAGAGAAGTAAAGAGGGAGATAAGAAAAGCAAAGAGAAGTTATGAAATTAAGGTTGCAAGTGAATCAAAAGAAAACCCCAAGGGTTTTTATCAAATGTACCGAACGAAAAATAAAGATAGGATAGGACCACTCAGAACAGAATCAGGTGACATTACCAGTGAAGATAAAGAAATGTGCTCCATCCTAAATAATTATTTCATATCAGTATTCACCAAGGAAAATCTAAGCCTGGTCCCTCAAGCAGCAAATATTTACCATGAGAATACGGAAAATATTCTTAGTAAAATAACCATTAGTAAGGAGGACGTATTGAAAGAAATTAACAAGTTAAAACCTCAAAAATCGCCAGGTCCGGACGATATATATGCAAAAATTATAAAAGAAACCAAAGAAGAATTATGTCAGCCACTTTTAACGTTATTTAATGACTCTTTAAGTTCAGGTGAAGTTCCAGAGGCGTGGAAAACCGCAAACGTAGTGCCCATCTTTAAAAAGGGTGATAAATCAGCTGCGTCGAATTATCGTCCGATAAGTCTAACGTCAATAGTAGGAAAAATGTTAGTCAATTTTGGCAAATAGGATTAGAGAACACTTAGAAAGATTTAATCTTATAAACGAAAGTCAGCACGGATTCAGGCAAGGACGATCCTGCCTCACAAATTTGTTGTCATTCTACTCGGAGGTCTATGAGGCAGTAGATAGCGATAAAGCTTACGATGTTATTTATCTGGACTTTAGTAAAGCTTTTGATAGAGTCCCACACGAAAGGTTAGTTAGAAAGGTTCGAGCACACGGTATAGACGGCGATATCTTAAAATGGATAGAATCCTGGCTGAAAGGACGAAAGCAGAGAGTATTAATAAATGGAACTAAGTCGGACTGGGGATTAGTAACTAGCGGTGTACCACAGGGTTCAGTACTCGGTCCCTTATTATTTATCATATATATAAATGATCTAGACTTAGGAGTCAATAGCAGAATCAGCAAATTTGCCGACGATACAAAAATAGGGCGTATCATTAACTCGACTGACGATTGCCATTACTTACAAAAAGACCTCGATACATTGTCCAAATGGTCTAAAACTTGGCAAATGGAATTTAACGTTGAAAAATGTAAAGTACTTAACGTAGGCAAGACCATTGGAGATACTAAATACAGCTTAGATAACAAAGAAATTAGCAAATCGGAATGCGAGAGAGATCTAGGAGTTACGATTAGTAACGACCTTAAACCTAGGCAACAGTGCATTAATGCGAGAAATAAAGCAAATAGGATCCTAGGATTTATTTCGAGAAGCGTGAGCAATAGATCATCTAAAGTAATACTGAAACTTTATCTAGCATTAGTAAGGCCACATTTAGACTACGCAGTACAATTTTGGTGTCCTTACTATAGAATGGATATTAATTCGTTAGAAAATGTACAGAGAAGAATGACTAAAATGATACATGACGTCCGGAACCTGTCATATGAAGACAGACTGAAAAGACTAAGTCTGCATTCGCTAGAGAGGCGTAGAGTAAGGGGAGACTTAATTGAGGTTTTTAAGTGGATGAATGGTATAAATAAGGGAGATATTAGCAAGGTACTTAAAGTGAGCATACAGGATAGAACTAGAAATAATGGTTTCAAACTAGAAAAATTCCGTTTCAGAAAGGAAATCGGTAGAAATTGGTTTGGTAATAGAGTAGTAGAAGAATGGAATAAGCTACCTAGCAAAGTAGTTGCTGCCTCTTCCATTGAGAGTTTCAAGCATAGGATAGATAAGCATATGAAAAATAAGGGGTGGATATAGAATAAAGAAAATATTATAACCAATACTAATTCAAAAATAAATTTTCTTTTCAGGTTACACTATGATAGTCTCTATTCTCCTTTCACACTTTCCTGTAAAATGTCCACGCCAGTTTTTCTATACGGCGTGGTGTTCTTTCTGACTTTTTCCTGCCGGCTTCGGCTGGAGGGTTTGGAGGGCGGGGGAGAGCCTTCTTCTTTGCTATCCTTATCTCATTCTAGTAGTTCAGTTACTCTTCTAGGAGCTGCCTAGCATGGGCCAACCGGCCTACTGCAGTTATCCTCTCTTCTTATGTTCTTATGTTCTTAAAGAAAAAAAAAATCTCTTCTTGGCCGTCTACCTTTGGTCTTCTTGTCTCAACACACACATTCTCTCTCTCTCTCTCTCTCTCTCTCTCTCTCTCTCTCTCTCTCTCTCTTTCAACCACCCCCCTCCTCTCCCTTCTCCACAGCGGCAGACACACTGATGGAATTACGCCGTACCTTCGTTCCTCAGCTTCACTCCGCCCGAGATGATCCCCGCTTCGCCCAACTGATGAAAGCGACGAGTAATGGGATCATCCGCTAACATTACTATCAGATTTGGGAGTGGAGCGAGCTGGGGGTAGGCCATTTTAATCTGCATCGGAGGCACAGGGGAACGGGTTGATTTAGGGGATGCTCCGGGAAGGTGTGGGTGGGAGGAGAGTCAGATGGATGGAAGGCCTTTCTTGTTCATGGCTGGAGATGGAGGCTGAAGTGTTGCAATGGGTTAAAACAGAGTTAATGGCTAGCGCTGGGACAGGCTAAAACAATGTAAGCTTCGGAGAGGTGTGGCAGCAGAGGGAGATGGTCGGAAGGCTGGGCTGTATGGATGAGCAATGAGTCCTTGTTACGTGGATTGCAGGAATGAGTCACATCTGGGTTAAAAGTTGATGTGTTACGATAGGTTAGAGTAAGGTTAACTTCGGCACGGTGTGTAGTAACGGAGGGAAATGGGTGGCAGGCTGGGTTGTTGGATAACGTGGTAGTTCTTGATTCGCAGACTACAGGAATGGTTCATGGGCTCTTATTCTTGATCTACTGACTCTGGTTGGGTTGATTTGGGCAATGCTCCGGGAAGATGAAGAGGAGAAGAGAGATGGGTGGAAGGCTGGGTTGTTAGGAAGGATGATGGTTCTTGTGACATGGATTACAACAATGGTTCATGGCTGGAGTAAAGGTTGAAGTGTTGGGGTGAGCTTTGGAAGGGTGTGAGAGCAGCCGAACTGCTGGGAAGGTCGATGATTCTTGTTTCAGGGACTATACGGATTGTTCATGGTGTGTGTGGATGGGAGTAGAGTCAAGTGTTGGACTCTTGGGAAAGGCAATCTGAAGGATGAGTTGTAAGAATAGACGATGATGATTCTTGTTTAACGGACAACAGAAATGGTTCAAGGCTGGTGAGGTTGGTGGGCGAGGAGACGGGTGAAAGGCTGAAATGCTGGGAAGGACGATGATTTTTGTTCATAGTGAGAAAATGTTTCATACGTCAAGATGAAAGATGAAGAGTTGGGATGAGCTCTACTGATTGTTGTTCGTGGATTACAGAAATAGTTCATGGCTAGAGTTTAAAGCTGAAATGTTGAGGTGAGCTATGATGACTTATTCCTACGGCCTAATCAATGACTCTTAGGCATTATAATAAGAGGAATCCTATACATACATAAAACAGCGCAGACTTAACACATCATTTGTTTTCACTGCATAAAGAAATTCGTATTCCTGAGCGGTAAAAATATAGGCAACTGAAAGTAGTCCAACAGCATGAAAAAAAAAAAAAAAAAAAAGGAAGGGAATCAAAGAAGTGTATCCCCAAATGGCTATTCAATCGAAAATTCCCAGCATTAAAAAAAAAAAAAAAAAAAAGGTAAATGAAAGAAGCGCATCCAAATCGCCAAATAAACCGCGAGTTTTCCACTAGAAAAGCAAAAAGAAACCTAGAAGAAGTTGAAAAAGACTAACAGAAAAAGAAAGGGAAAGAACAAGCATATGATACTAAAAATGAGAGAAATTTATTCCAAAATGAACCTCCAATTTCCCACACTGCCTCCTCCTCCTCCTCCTCCTCTGCCGGGTAAAATTAAATACAAATTATGCGTTTCCGTACTGTAATTTCCAGAGAAAAATACAAAAAACAAAAACTTCGATCATGCAAAGTGTGTTTTAGGGTTTCTCTATGGCGTTGTGTGTTTATATGGGGTTTAGCTGTCGTAGGTCAAGATTATCCTCTCACCTCTTTAGCAGTATAATTTTGCTGTTACTAAACGAGTTTATTTACTGAACTTGAGAAAGGCGTCTAGCACTGGTGGTGTTAATGAAGGCCATATCTTACTTCACCAGTTCGAACAGTCTTCCCTAAATTAAATAAATTCGTCCAGATAATTAAAGAAAGAAGGAAAGAAAGAAAGAAAGTAATGAATAAAAGTAAATTAATAAAATGTTCTTGCACTAAAGGGTTTAAAAAATGCAAAAATGAAAAATATAAAATTCACTCGTTTTTTTTCGCCAGGACAGCAATAAATACAAATACATAAATAAGTAAATACATAATACTGTCCACGAAATAGTTAAAAATGAAGAACTGAAAGAAAAACTCACTCATTGTTTTTCCTTTCCTCTTTTGACACCGAGAGAATTGTGTCCACGGGCTTATGTTGTTAGGTTATGTAGGGCTTCAGTGCTTCAAATCAAGAGCACCTTTCTTTATCATAATTATTGCTTGAGAGAGAGAGAGAGAGAGAGAGAGAGAGAGCTAGCCATATAAAAGAAAATTATAGACGGGAGAGGGGGATGAGGGGCATATTTACACACACACACACACACACACACACACACACACACACACACACACACACACACACACACACACACAAACACACACACACACACACACACCAATCCCGCATTTTGGACGGCAGAAAAGGGGAGGGAAAGGAGGAGAAAAGACAGTAAGAGACACGAAGAAAAAAAGAAGCACAGAATGGAGATGAATCAGGAGGACGATTAAAAAATTCATTTATATACCTCAGTTTCGCATTATAGGCCTTAACACCTCTTCCTCAGCGACTTATTTTGCACATCACCCCTTAATAATCCTCTTGCATGTTACTGAAGAAAACCGTGTCGGCATTAAACAACTATACACAGCACATAAGATTAAGTTAAGTGAAAGGAGGAAAACAAATCGCAAACGAGGAGGCACTACGAGTCTCCTGTGCCAACGAAAATACAGATAGGGAAGAACAAAATTTGTTGGAATTGGCCGAGGTACACACACACACACACACACACACACACACACACACACACACACACACACACACACACACACACACACACACACACACACACACAAATTCAATTCCGCCTCCACCACTGCTAAGTAGATTTTAGAGCCGGGGCGGTAATTGTGACTACTACTACTGCGGCCAGAGAATATACCCACTACCATCACCACACACTGTTGTAAAATGACCCCTAACCCCCACTCCTCACACACACACACACACACACACACACACACACACACACACACACACACACACACACACACACACACACACTCCACCCATACATCACCTCACACACACACACACACACACACACACACACACACACAACCCAAACAACATCACCACACACACACACACACACACACACACACACACACACACACACACACACACACACACACACACACACACACACACACACACACACACACACTCCACCCATACAACATCACCTCACACACACACACACACACACACACACACACACACACACACACACACACACACACACACACACACACACACACACACACACACACACACACACACTCCACCCATACAACATCACCTCACACACACACACACACACACACACACACACACACACACACACACACACTCCACCCGTACAACATCACCAAACCTACACCCACACAGACTATTACACATTATTCCCCCCCCACACACTCACACTGCAATAAAATAACCCCTTCCCCACCCACCCCACACCATTCCAACCCCGGGACACACACCTTCACCCTTGACCCTGACCAAGCTCCTGAGTACTTCTGAATCCACCCACCCACCCACTTCTCGACCCGTCTACCCACCCCAACCCTCAACTCCTGACCCTTTCCCCCTACGTTACTCCACTCATCTCAGTCTTTGACCCCCTGACCCCTTCCCCTCTGTCCACGAATCGTTAACCCCTCCCCTGCCTATCAACCCCTAACTCCCCTTCGGCTATGAACCCCCTGCGTATGAACCCGTGACTCCCTCTGCCTCTGATCCCCAAAATCTCCTGTACTGATGAACTCCCAGTATATGAACCCCAAACCATTCTTTGATAATGACCTCCCTGGTTATGAACCCCTGCCTGCCTCTGCCTACCAACCCCCTATCTATGAACCCTCCCCAGTCTATGAAACTATGATCCCCACCTCTGTCATTTCATCCAACCCAGCCACGAATCCCTAATACCCATCCTGTGATCTCTCCAACCTCTGAATCCTCCATCCACCCTGTATCCTACGCACCTTCATCCTCCTGACCTCCATGTCCCACTCTACCCACCCAAGCCTCTGCCCACCTTCCCACACCCACCAAGAGTGTCTTCCACAAACATCCCATCCTGTTCAAGACGCCTACTCCTCCTAGACATTTCAAACCCTCACTTCCACAAGCCTTTTCCTACTTCACATCTTCCTATTCTAATTACCCCACCTCCCTTTCTCTCTTCCATATCCCCTTCCCTGCTCTTCTATCCTTGTCTTTGACACGGAATAGTTACCCTAATTACTGCTTACCCTAGAACAATTTCCAAAATCCCAACTTCTATTGCTATTTACTTTCTTTTTTCTCCTTTGTTTTCCTTCTCTGTACCTTAGCTTCTCCTAACTCGTTTCCATTCATCTTCCTAACCGCTACCCCACCTCTTCAATTTCAACCCTACTCATTCCGTCCCTCACCTTTTCACTTTAGACTCCTCCATCTCTTCTTGCCCAGACATCATGTACCTATTCTTTTTCTCAACGTACCATCTCCTTCACCTCCTTTTCTCCTCCCTCCCCCTCTCCAATTCAACTTCCCAAACCCTCTCCCTCTTCCATTCTTCCCCACATTCCCTCATCGTCTGCCACTCTTCCCGTTCCTTCCCTTGCCTCACTTTCTTCTCCACTTTCCCCTCTCTCGCTTTTTTCAATCCTCTCCATTCCATCCACTGTATTCCCCCTCCCCTCTTACTCCCCTCCAACTCTCTTACCACTTACGATATTCTGATATTCCTTACATTTCTCAAACATTTCTTTATCTTCCCTCCCTCGCTTCCACATCCCCCTCTCCCCTTCCTCACTCTTCCATACCTCTAACTCCCTCAATCTCTCTTCTCCATTTCATCCTCTCTTGCTACTTTCCCTCTCCTCCCCTCCCCTTTTCCCATTTTTTCCTCAAACATTGTTTCATCTTCCCTATCCCTTTTCCTGACTTCTCCCCTCCCCTCCCTCTCTTCCCCTTCCCCACTACCGTCTCCCCCAACACTCAGACGACCCAGCAAAGTGCCTCCCCTTTCCCCCACCCACCCACCACATTATCGGAAAACTGCACTAGGGAACCGAACCGACTTGCCAGTAATTGGGGAGACTAAATATATGCCATTAGCGGACGGTAAAGTTGCTAAATATGATCGCGCATTAACACACACACACACACACACACACACACACACACACACACACACACACACACACACACACACACTCTCATTTTACTTCCATTTATATAACTGCATTTCCGTTTTCATTTTGGACTTACTGTTACTGTCTCGAATCTTTTTTCCATCCCAACTCCCTCTCTCTCTCTCTCTCTCTCTCTCTCTCTCTCTCTCTCTCTCTCTCTATCACACACACACACACACACCTGTTTTGCTGATTTGGCTCTTTCAATACTTTTTCACTTTCTTTTTCGAATCTTTTCCTCACTCTCTTTCACTCCCATTTAAGACTTTTGATTCCTTTTCCATTTCGTTTTTAAAACTTTTGTCGACCCTCCATCTTTCCCAGCTCTCGCTCTGTGTGTGTGTGTGTGTGTGTGTGTGTGTGTGTGTGTGTGTGTGTGTGTGTGTGTGTGTGTGTGTGTGTGTGTGTGTGTGTGTGTGTGTGTGTGTGTGTGTGTGTGTGTGTGTGTGTGTGTGTGTGTGTGTGTGTGTGTGTGTGTGTGTGTGTGTGTGTGTGTGTGTGTGTGTGAACTGCAATGATGGAGAGTGGCCAATGAGCCCCATACATCGCGACAATAACGCTTCCCCATCAGATCAGCGTTAATTCACCCCGACACACACACACACACACACACACACACACACACACACACACACACACACACACACACACACACAAATCTACATCATGCATCAAACAGATCATCCACAATTTGATCCACTACGGGCTTGCCATAAAGCTGTCCACTTCATTAATTCCTAAACAATGAACAGGTCTCCTATTCTGCATAAAATAATCTCATCATTCATTCATTCATTGCCATACGCCATGTATCCCAAACGGGGTGGCCAAGGGCTTCGAGTTAATTGTTTTACAGGGAGGGGCACTAATCCTCCACCAACCCCACTTGACACGTAGGGAGAGTAAAATAATCTGACCGCGACAATAACAATGTAAAAGAGGATTTCTTATTGAGTAGAAAGATAGTGCCATAAATCCCTTCACTCTATAGGGCGTTTGTCATACTGTAAAAAATCACATTTCAACAAGAATAAATGTAATCCTACTACGGGGGATTACAGGGACTGCTTGTAATCCCTCCACTGCAGCATGTATCTCTTTAGCTGCACAGAATTGTCTAAAGAAAATAGGGATAAAATTTATACGGTGTTACTGTACTGAAAAGCAAGAGAGGTTGTTTTTCTTACAACGATGGGTCTAAAATGAAACTGTTCCATTATTTAGCTGCTACAGTGGCAATAGTGACAGGAATCTGAGGACAATGTGCAGATATTTACATTACTATAAACTATTCAAAGATATAGATACCATAAAAATCCATAACGAGAGCCAGAAAGTACCAATAAACCATGTGTTAGGCAGGGTGGCACCATTTCAAGAGACAGTCATTGCATGGCTAAATGGCGTTTTCAGAAATTAGACTGAGATAACAAAGGACTTAACATCTACAGTAAGCGTTTGAACAATCATCTAGTTTACTATCGACATAGCTGTTTTAAATTAATAGCGCGAGGCACCACACGAAATGGCAATGGAGCTGAAACTGTCCAAAAGTAACTTGAAAAAGAATGTAGAGTAGTGCCAAAAGTTATGAAGATCAGCCATGTCTCATTCCTTTCGGCTGAAGATGAATATGTTGAAGAATACAAATAACTAAGGAGAGAGTTCAGAAAGCTCCAGTTAATGACAAGGAAATCAAGCTTAGAACACCGAAGTCAAACAAGGATTAGGTGTGGGATGGAGAGGTGGTGAGCAGCGTAAAATCATGAAGGAAAAGAAATTACCTGTGAAAAATCGGGTATGTAGTCATTGTCTTTCCTGTTCTAACTTATGCATAGGAAACCTGGAAGTCTGACCAAATCCCAAGAATATAAAGCAAAAAGTGATGAAAGAGGACTGGAAAGTAGTTATTCAGGTATCACATGGAGGCAAAAAATGAAAGATTCTTGGATTATAGGACAGACGAGAGAGAGAGAGAGAGAGAGAGAGAGAGAGAGAGAGAGAGAGAGAGAGATGCCATTTCCTCCAGTAAACTATTATAAAAATGAACTACTAGGGTAACTAAGGAAAATGCCAAAAAAAAATGCTGTGAAAGAAAGAGTCCGACAACAAGAGATGAAATTCTCATATTTCCTGGGAATGGATGGAACAAGTTAACAGACAACTAGGCCCGTTAAGGAATGACAAGAATTTATCATGCAGGAGACTTTCTCAAGCTGTTGGTGAAGATGATGAGGATGAAGATAAGGACAAAGATAACAATGACGATGACGACTACAACTATGATGGTGACGATGATAAAAAAGTTAAAAGAGGTGAGATGTGAACCTGTCTATTTATCAGTAGGATTTCAGGTTGATCTTAAGTACTCCGCATTACTACTGGATGCTTTATGGGGGGCTTAGATATTACACCCAGGGAGTGCAGTTGATCTCTCCCTGTTATACAATCTTTCAGGGCACAGGCAATGAGTTTCCTTTGTGTCTATGCTGCCCAATGTCACGACTACTGTTTACAGATAGAATTGTCTCTCCAGCAGAATTTGCAAGAGGTCTGCTGGCCTCAGCCTGACCCAGGACGTCCACAGATGCCTCAGCAACAAAACATCCTCTTCCTTACTCGTACAAATATAATGACTGGCGAAGACGACGATGATGATAACGAGAACAATGATGATAATGACGATGATAACGATATGATGAAGATGACGAAGACGAGGACGAGGACGACGACGACGATGATGACAAAGACGACGACGATGATGATGATGATCCACTTACCAGAAGCACCGTGACTCCAAAGAACGACTATGCAGAGATCCGTGCGTGTTGCTGATCCACCCACGAGCGATTCCACTTAAGTTGATCCCCTCCACGACCCACAGCCTGATCCGCCTTGTCGTAACTCCGGTCGTAAGTGGATGAGGTGGAGTGACGAGCTTTAGTATTCACTGTGTGTGTGTGTGTGTGTGTGTGTGTGTGTGTGTGTGTGTGTGTGTGTGTGTGTGTGTGTGTGTGTGTGTGTGTGTGTGTGTGTGTGTGTGTGTGTGTGTGTGTGTGTGTGTGTGTGTGTGTGTGTGTGTGTGTGTGTGTGTGTGTGTGTGTGTGTGTGTGTGTGTGTGTGTGTGAAGTACAGAGTCATTTAGCTTAGTATTTTATTTTGAAAGACGTCGGACAATTTTATCCAGTGAACAGACAGATCTCACCTAAGCGTCAGCCCCTCCCCCAAACCCTTTCCCGCCGGGTTAAGCGCTCCCTCTGATGAACGATACATGAATGACAGAAAGACTGACAGACAGGTATAGATGCATGGACAATTGATAGACAGGTACCCCCTCCACTCCTCATAATCCCCTTCCCCCCTCCCCTCCCCTCCCCTCCTCCAGGTAAACGGTATTCCTGATGAACAATGCAGAGAGAGAGAGAGAGAGAGAGAGAGAATGAAACTATTAAGAAAGGATGGAAAATTTAGTAACCAGTGAGTGAAAAGTGAGAGAGAGAGAGAGAGAGAGAGAGAGAGAGAGAGAGAGAGAGAGAGAAATCCCCTTGTCTCCTCGTCATAACCTCCTCTATCTCATTACCCTCCTCATAAACCCCTCTTCCCCTTTCCCAGTGGTAAGCGCCCCCTCCGTGGACGATAAGGCTACATAAAAAAGACAAACTGACTAAGAGATAACCCCCGTTCCCTTTCCTAATCATTCTTTGTCCCCATCCTCACAACCCCCTGTTCTCTCCTTCATAACCACCTCCCTTTCCTCTAACCCCATTCACCCTCCTCATAACCCTCCCTCTCCCCTCCTCATAACCTCCATTCCCCCTCCTCACAACCCCCATTCCCCCTCCTCACAACTCCCTTGCTCTCTTCTCATAACCTCCTTCCAACTCATAACTATCCCTTTTCCCCCCCCTCAAGAACCCCCTACCCCTTTCATTACCCACTTCCCCCCTCCTCATATCCCCCCTTCTCATAACCTCCTTCTAGCTCCTGACCGTCCCCCTCCTCGCGACCTCCCTCCCCCTAAACCCCCTTCCCCTAGTGGACACATGTGCGATAATTTCTGCCGCCAATTAGCCCATTACGGCGGAAGGGGATTACGGCGCCACAGGGGAAGCAGGGAGGAGCAGGTCAATTGTCCAAACTGACGCTAATTCACTTAACCTCAGGCGCACACACACACACGCACCGAAACACCCACCCACACTCCTGCCTCGCTGCCTGCCTGTCCGCTTTCTTGCCTGCCTGCCCCCTTGCTTGCCTGTCTGCTTTCCTGCCTGCCTGCCTGCCTGCCCCCCTGCTTGCCTGTCTGCTTTCTTGATTGTCTGCCTGTCTCTCCTTGCCTCCCATACTGCTTTCATTAAGTCTCTACACTGTTCCCCTCCAACTCCCATTCAAGTTCTTGATTCTTTTTCTTCCCCCTCCTCAATTCTACCCTCTCTCTCTCTCTCTCTCTCTCTCTCTCTCTCTCATTCATATTCTCACTTTTACTCGTTTACTTGGACGTATTCTTCTCTTTGCTACCTACATGTTTTTCCTTTCATCCGTCTCTCTCTCTCACGTCGTGCAGCACTCAGCCCAGACAGCACCACAACAACAAAACAAGACCTCGCTTTTATTTCTGAGCGACCACTACACTCCAAGCTTCATATTTACCAAGATTCTTAACCTATTCTCAAGACAGAAATTACCCTCCAGTGCACTTTACTATAAGAAATAATTTAAATTTCTTATTTTCACTTAAATAATCATTCTAGTTTACAGGCAGAGTATAAGACAACTGTTTGAGTGGCGGGAAACGTATACACTGTCAGTCTTACATACGTGAGGGTTAAGAATGTTTGTGAATATGAGGCCTGGAGTCAGCTGCTGTTTTAAAAGGGCGTCTCTTCTCGTACCAGCCCCTGGGTACAAACATTTAGAAAGTCTTTATGTCTGATCTAATTTAGCCGTGTTACAAGCCTTAGTTAAACCAACATATTTTGTATCTCACTACAGTCAAGTTACATTAACCTCACTATCCGAAATTACCTTGTTTGTACTATTTCCTGGAGTATAATTAATGTTTAAGGGAACCACACAAGGGTCTAGTAATTAAGTTTGATCTAATGGGCCTAATTTTGCCCTTTTTCAAGCATTAGTTTAAACCACTTGTCAGCTTAGTTATATCAGCCTCAATATCGAAAACTACCTTGTCTCTCCTACCATGAAGACAGGTGATTATGAGGGACAGTGAGACAGTTATGGACGATGATCATTCATTCTCTCTCTCTCTCTTTCTGTGTGTGTGTGTGTGTGTGTGTGTGTGTGTGTGTGTGTGTGTGTGTGTGTGTGTGTGTGTGTGTGTGTGTGTGTGTGTGTGTGTGTGTGTGTGTGTGTGTGTGTGTGTGTGTGTGTGTGTGTGTGTGTGTGTGTGTGTGTGTGTGTGTGTGTGTGTGTGTGTGTGTGTGTGTGTGTGTGTGTGTGTGTGTGTGTGTGTGTGTGTGTGTGTGTGTGTGTGTGTGTGTGTGTGTGTGTGTGTGTGTGTGTGTGTGTGTGTGTGTGTGTGTGTGTACACTTAACGGAAGGAAAGTACCAAGAAGGGTTTGGACACAAGAGGAGGAAAATTGGGAAGGTGAAGAGACAGCAGTTGACAGGAGGGGGGGACGGACTGACCATCGATCCTTTATCACTGACAGATCAAAGTGCTTTATTTTGTACCATCAAGAGCAAAACTTCGCCGACGATTCCCCTGCCAGTGTAGTGTGCTGTCTTTCATACTCCTCATTCCACCCCGAACGTCAGCCTTCTCCTCATACTTTTCTGTAGTGTGTTTCATAGTGCCTACCCTTCCATCATTCTCATGGTCGAAAGTCACTCTTATTTCTCATACTCGAACGTCACTCTTCATTCCCATAGGCCTACTCGAACGTCACTCTTCTTTCTCATACCTGTTTGTTGTGTATTTCATAGTATCCTTTTAAATATTCCCTTTTCGCCTTCAAAGGTTAGAGTGTCCTTCCTTCTCTTACTACTTTGCTGTGTACTTCATACTGCTGTCACTTAGAAATATATCAGGCACCTTCAATCTTCACAGCCGTTTTGGACCTGTCGGTGAAATTTTGGACTTTATAGCACCCCTTAAAGCTGTGTCAAATTTTTGCTATTAAGTACGTGATTTGGATGATGGGATACGATAAAACGGGGGGAATTATGGGTTCAGCTATTCTCTTTTCAACTTGGCCTAAAATTGCCCTCTCTCTACTATTCATCACTGTAGCGTCAAGTTAATATTAGAATGATACTTGTCAAGAAGTTCTAGGGAGAGGATGCAGAGCGGTATTATTATTATTATTATTATTATTAAGCGTTATGAGGAACACACTGAGGTGGTTTGGCCATGTGGAGAGGATGGAGGGCGAAAGACTGACGAAGAGAGTGTATGTGAGTGAGGTGGAGGGGGGAAGAGGGAGGGGGAGGCCGAGGATGAGATGAAGGGATGGGGTGGAGAGGTATATGAGAGAGGGGGGTGTGAGTTGGGAGCAGGGCAGTGAAATGGCGGGGGACAGGGCGACTTGGAGGCGATTTGTTTGTGGCCACCCCAAACGGGATTGAGGCGTCTGGCAATAGATAGATAGATAGATAGATAGATTATTATTAATTATTATTATTATTTTCATTATTATCAGGTACTTTCCGGGGCACTTCCTCGTGGCCAGCATAAGTAATTTTTTTTACAACAACAGAAGAAAGGAAAGAAAAACAAATTTAAAAAAAAAAAACATACACCATATCACAGGTGTCAGCATGTGTTAATCTGCTTTTATAACTCAGCACTGAAGACAGAGTACAATATTGGATCGTTAGTTTAAAAAAGAAAAAAAAAGTGCAGTAAGCCTCTTCAATCGACGACACTACCACTGCCTTGTTATTTTTCTCAGTCACGTTCCTGCTGTATCCTGAGCCGCTGCACTTCACACCCTAAACGTCCCCCAAGGCTGTGAAATCAATCTTGTTATTGTCTTCAAACTACTCCTCGGATTTATACTCCGGGCTTGGTATGGCTCCTAGGACTCTCACTCAGCTCATATTAATCCTCAGGCGTTGGGGGAAATATAACATGACAGTTATTCCGAGACTGAGAAAGTTACTGTTTCACTATAGCACTCTAAAGCTCTACTACTTAAATCTATTACTCACTCTACGGGCTGGGTAAGGCTCCCAGGATTCACACTCACCTCACATTAATCCTCAGGCGTTGGGAGAAATTTAACAGGAGGGTTGTTCCGTGATTAAGAACGTTAATGGTCCACTATAACATTCACAAGCTCTACTACTCAAGCACTACTATTCAATCTATGACTCACTCTCAACGAAAGGAGATCGTCTGGCATTAGCTAAATTAACTCACTACTCTCCCTATCACGACCACGAGGGAGTTAACAGGATTCGTACCGACTTACTACTTACTGTGCCGATATTACCACCTACAAGGCAGTTACTGTTAAGCACTTTACTCTGGCTAGGCAACAATAATGAACTCTCCACTGTATGTGATCATCTGTGCCACCATCTGCATATGTAAAAATGGTGTCCTACTTAATCACTCCCTTCACAGCCATCTCACTATTGTCACTACTGTAGTTTCTCTTTCGAATTTATGTCACTACCTTTTCTTTAGGTTTTTATCTGTCACTAGCTTTTCTTTAGACTTTTATCTGTCACTGGCTTTTCTTTAGGCTTCATCTGACACTAGCTTTTGTTTGGCTTTATCTGTAACTGGCTTTTCTTTAGGGTTCTATCGACCACTAGCTTTTCTTTAGGCTGTATCTGTCATTGGCTTTTCTTTAGGCTTTATCTGTCACTAGCTTTTCATTAGGCTTTATCTGTCACTGGCTTTTCTTTAGGCTTTATCTGTCACTAGCTTTTCATTAGGCTTTATCTATTAGTCACTGGCTTTTCTTTAGGCTTTATCTGTCACTAGCTTTTCATTAGGCTTTATCTGTCACCGGCTTTTCTTTAGGCTTCTAACTTCCACTAACTTTTCTTTAGGCTTTGTCAGTCACTAGCATCTCTTTAGACTTTATCTGTCACTTGTTTTTCTTTAAGTTTTTTCAGTCACTGGCTTTTCTTATGGCTTTAATCTATAACTAGCTTTTCTTTAGGCTGTATTTGTCACTAGCTTCTCTTTAGGATGTATCTGTCACTAGCTTCTCTTTAGGCTTTATCTGTCATTGGCTTTTATTGACTCACCTAAAGAGCATTCTGTAAATAGTGTTAATATTTGAGGAAAAGAAATAAACTTATGAATCCCACCCTGAACTCTTAGTTTATCTTTATAATCAGCTAACTGGATATTTTACTTGCGGTTCCGTTATATCGTTCGATCTCTAGCATCAGCATACAGTCTCAGTCCATTAACCCATTCAGTCCGTGGACGTATTATATATATAATTTTCTGTCATTTCTAGGCCACTTTAGCTTAACAGATAATACTTGGAATTAGAAGGATTAGATACAGATTTCAATCATCCCTTCATTACAAGAATAATTACAAGAATAAAATACCCTGGAGGAAGCAAAAATTACACATATACACGCATCCCCTCACACATATTTCCATCCCCTCTCCTCACAAACACAGGCCTACACCTACACCTACATCCACACAAGCGTCACCAGCTCAATGGACCTAAATAGCTGACAGTTTCTTGGACCACTTGGGAAATTACAAAGGCAAAGTCTCTGCACCAGTTCTTCAGAATCACGCCGGAAGATGTTACGGCGTGGGTGACACTGTGTACTGTGTACTGTCTCACCACTGCACAGGCCCCTCAGGTTCTCTTTTTGTGTCCCTTTTGCACAGGCCTTTCTTGCTGTGTACATTTTCACAGATCTGCACATGTCTCTCTTTTGTGCAGGATGTCAGATACGCACAAGCCTCACTGTGTAGGCTACTGTGTTAAACATGCACATGCCAAACCTGCTGCGTAATACACAGGCTTCTCTTGTGCAGTGTTAAATATGCACATGTCACTCATGCTGTACATTGTTACATATGTACATACCTCTCTTGCTGTGTGTTGTGTCAGATTTGGACGTGTATTTTTTTTGTGTACTGTAAAATATGCATAGGTCTTACTCACTGTGTACCATTCCATTTTTGCACAGGTCAAGTTTTGTATCAATATGTACAGGTCTCTTGCAGTGTGACGTGTTCATTATTTGTACATGCCTCTCTTGTGTGTTCTGTGTCAAATATACAGAAGCATCTCTAGTTGTGTCCTCTATATTCTCACTGGACTCTCAAGTTAGGTACTGTGTCATCTTTACAAACGTCTCTGGTCTTGTGCATTCGTGTCAAAGTTGCACACGCCTCTCTTGAATGCTCTGTCACTTTAGCCCAAGTCTCTCTCTCTCTCTCTCTCTCTCTCTCTCTCTCACTCAAAGTAACCAATGATTGCTCCCACGTGTGACTGACAAGGAAAACACCCAAACATTCCCCCTGATTATGACAGGCAACCGTCGAATTTCCAAGCCAGGTCCCTATTTCATTTCCAGATGCGAGCAAAATAGGCGGTAGAAAAAAAAAGACGTTGTCCTTAAGTCTCACGGTGTCTTATGGTCCCGATTTCAAGTCTCCACACTAAGTAGCCTATCCCAGGGCCCCAAAGGTCATAAAAAAAAGCTGATAAACACATATAGACAAAAATTAACAGACAGATACAGACAGCTAGACAGAGACAGAAAGGTAGATAGACGGACAGACAAGAAAGACAGTGGATGACAGATACAATACTTCACGAGAAAAGATTATACAAGCCTTCCCTTTGACACAGTAGCCGGAGATTTATATAACTTCACGCTGTCTGGACAAGAGTTAAAATTTTCCAGACGGAGAACCTGACGGGAAAAGAGTAATACCGGTAAACAATTTTATTCAGCAACAAACAGACGGCCCAAACACTAAGCCACTCGCTCGATTTCCCCAGCCACCCCGACGTGTTACTCTCTCTCTCTCTCTCTCTCTCTCTCTCTCTCTCTCTCTCTCACACACACACACACACACACACACACACACACACACACACACACACAGCCACTTCAGGCTCCAAATTACTAATCATTTTCATTCCCTCCCGCCACTTCAAGGCGCCCTACCTCGTGTCCGCCTATGCCTAAATATTTCCTCCTCATAATTGGTCATTTTTCTGTCTACGACCTATCATTTACATTTCCAACTTTTCACTCTCCACACTGTCTTGGGTTTTCCTCTGCGCTGTTAGACTGAAAGTATGTAATAACAACAACAGTAACTACTGAGTTCACTAAGGATGTCTCAGAGAAAAACAACGTAAAAGACATTCCACTTAAATATCTCAACAAAATAACATCACACCAAATTGGGCTGCAACTCTTTTAATACCATGGCAACTTTTCCCTACTAATACTGCAGCCACCTGTTACTTATGTTCAACTAAGGAATGACCTCTCGTAACGGAGTTAAAAAATACTTTGGTCGAAAATAACCTTCAGCTGTTTCGGATATTCATTAGACTTCAGAAATTTCACGAAAATAATTTGATACAATGCCTGCCACTTTGATAACTTCTTGCTACCACCAGACGATTTTAATCAGTTGAAGATGACCTTTCCCGACTGTGAGAATAAAAACAAAACGTCATTAACTCCCCTTCACTCTGATAAAGTATTTTTCATCTTTTTTTCTTGATATCTTCAGGGAATTTGTAATCACATTTTGCAGAGACTCTTTGAACTGAAGTTCATTAATTCTCTATATCAGTCGTCAGGAAACTTGTCTTTAAAGCCCCGCCCCTTCGTGACGTCATGGCCTAGCACTATGTACGGGGGGTGAAGGGGCGGGGCTTAAGACAACTTGCATGGTGGCGGGTATAGTAGGCGTGTCTGTGTGGCTAAATAAAACAAACTAGAGCCACAAATAATACACTACACAGACGTCACCAGACTGAACGGGTTAACTCATTTAGCACTGGAATATTATACTCATCTACCTGCCTACCTACCTACCTATCTGTATTTTAATTCTTGCTGACACCAGGTGAAATTACTTAAGAACATTTCAAACCACAAGATTTAAAGGATACTACACTTCACAACCACCAAGAAAATATCATCAGGCAGTTTCTTATATTCAAGAGATGGCGAGAATTTCAGCGAACATGTTTTGATTAAGAAAAGAAGCAGATCCGAAAGCGATTCAAGATGTAAATTGGAATGGAACGTGCGGTCTCACGGGGGAGGGGGCGTTGCCATGTAAAGATGAGGCCTGGGTAAGTGAACTCGTGTGTGTGTGTGTGTGTGTGTGTGTGTGTGTGTGTGTGTGTGTGTGTGTGTGTGTGTGTGTGTGTGTGTGTGTGTGTGTGTGTGAGAGAGAGAGAGAGAGAGAGAGAGAGAGAGAGAGAGAGAGAGAGAGAGAGAGAGAGAGAGAGAGAGAGAGAGAGGCCACGGAAGCAAATTTAGATGAACGTGGTGCTACGTAACACACACACACACTTTACATATGGAAATGATGCATGTGAGAGCGGAGGTCGTTACTGAGGAGGGACAAATAAACTAATGGAGGCCCCCCTTTCCATTTCTTTGTGGTCACCTTCAAGTAACACCTCTTACCTCATTATACAGGATGCCTCATAAAACCCTGATGAACAGTTGCCACAGTAGGTCAAATATCACCATTACCTGAAAAGAAAGACAGACATTAAACCGCGAAAATAAATAAATAAATAAATAAATAAACAATAATCGTGTTACCATTTCATTTGGGAAAAACTTCAGCTCATACGCCATACATTTTTAGTAAACTCAGCAAGATTTAATGTACAACCTGTACACACACACACACACACACACACACACACACACACACACACACACACACACACACACACACAAACGAATAAACAAACCCCAGTGCTTCATAAACTTGCCTTTGAAATAAGCCTCACCATATAAGCAATGTCTAGGGCAACGACGGGCTCTCCCAAAACAATCTTTATCACTGACATCTTAAAAATCCTCAAATTTAAAAGCAAGTCCATAATAACAAGCTCACCATAAACATTTCTTATTTATTTGGGGCGAGTTACCCTTTCTGCTGCGAATCATCTCCTTTGCATTTTATATCCACTACAATCAGATACATTTTGCTATTTTCAAGGGAAACTTAAGGGTAGAAAATGTTAAACTGTAGCAAAGAAACCTACGGAAATAATATTAAAAACTACAGAAACACCTAAGGATAAAAAATGTTAAACGGCACCAAAAAGATACCTAAGAATAAAAAAGAATATTAAAAACGACCACAATCAACGATCTGACAGAAAATATCGAACTTCATTTTTACCACATCTCACAAAGAAAGAATTCATTTACCTCATAGGAACCCATCAGCAGCCAATGGGTTAAGTAAACAGCGTATTGCCAAAAATTTTATATCTTATTTTATTTTTGCATTGGGAGACAGACTCATAAAAATACTACGACAAATCTTTTATCTTTTTTCTATTAGGAGTGACTCAAAAAAATAAAAATAAAAAAGAGAAAAGTTTATATGAACGTCCGTAAATATCCGTCAACAATAAATATACCTCGTTTTCATTAGGGGGAACTTAAGAAAAAACAGTGCAGGGCTGTTTTCAATGCGGCAGTAAATCGACGAACAGAATGGCTTCATTTGTCCACTTTCCTTCCTCCGCTCTGAATGAAAACCTATTCTGTCTGGAGGGGGGCTGGAGGAGGATTGGTGTGGGTACTGAAGTGGGTGGGGTGGAGTGGGAGAGAGATGGTGTGTGTGTGTGTGTGTGTGTGTGTGTGTGTGTGTGTGTGTGTGTGTGTGTGTGTGTGTGTGTGTGTGTGTGTGTGTGTGTGTGTGTGTGTGTGTGTGTGTGTGTGTGTGTCACCTGGGCGGGGTGAGGTGGGCGTTGGTATGGGTGGGATGAGTGAGGTGAAGTGGATTTGGTATGGGTGGTTTTTATTAAGTCAGAGTGGCTGTTGGTATAGGGGCAGGTAGGGTAAGTTGGTTTTGGGATGGGTGGGGCGGGTGTGGTGACGTGGGTGTTGGTATGAGGAGGGCTGATTGGAGTGGGTGGTGGTATGGTTGGGGCGGGCTGGTTGGGGTGGGTGATGGTATGGGTGGAGCAGGCGGTCTGAAATGGGTATCGGTATGGATGGGGCAGGTGGGGTGGAGTGGATGTTGGCATGGGTGGGACGGGTGAGGTGGCGTGGGAGATGGCACAGACGGGCCGGGTGGGGTTGTCGAGGGTGTTGGTGTGGATGGGACGGGTGGGTGGAGTGAGTTATGGGGTTTTGGTATGAGTGGGGGAGGGTGGGGTGGCGTAGGTGGCGCTATGGATGGGAAAGGCGAGTCAGGTGGCGTGGATGTTGGTATGGGCGGGGTGGAGTGGGTACTCAGACGGGCGGGGTGAAAACGGGTGTTGGAATGGGCGGAGTGAGCGTGGTTACGACTGTGTGAGGTAAATACAGCACTATATCAGAGAGGTGACCTGCAGTCCCAACGGACCCAGGTTCGAATCCCGGCTGGGGCAGGGAACAGTTTAAGGATTTGAATTTCATTAAATCAGGCTTTACTGATCTACCAGAAGACCCGCCGACATGTCGTAAAAATACCCCCGCTAATACCAATACAGCAGTCCTGTATGAGACAGCCCTAGCATGTATTCAATATGGACGGTGGGTGTTAGCGCCGAAGTGGTGACATGTAGAGGTGTATGGTATGTAGGAGGACTGCTGGGCCTTGATAGCAGGCTGTGAAGCCTATGCCCAGAGTCGGACACACACACACACACACACACACACACACACACACACACACACACACACACACACACACACACACACACAAAATCCACAAAAATCACACTATACACCTAAAGTCCCGAATTCACTATAATAATACCTTCGTTAATATACACAACTCACAACTGACAGAGAAATACTGGGTTACAGACACATTCTCTTTGTAAGTCTCACTCACCTTAATCTGTTCTCCCCCTTCCAGTTCCCCCTAAAAACTTAATTAAAGAGAAAGGTAGATAAGTGAACTGCGTGGGTTTGTAGAAGGGTGCGTGAGGGTATGAAGCAAGGTGGAAGTCGTGTGGGTGTGGTGGGATAAAGGTTCGTGTGTGGAAGTGGAACTACGGCAGGTGTGGATGGAGAAGTGATGTGTGGATGCGATGAAATAAATGCTGTGAATGCAACTGATGAAGAACTGTTACTGTGTGAAGTAGAGTGTATGGTGTATGAGGGAAGGTGAGAGGGTATTGTGGTGTAAAGGTTCGTATGTGGAGGTGCTGGAGGGAGAGATGTGAAAAGGGAGATGCGAGAATTGGGTTGAAAATAATGTTGTGGTTAACAGAAAGCGTCGACATGGGCTGTGGTAAAGGGAGAACTGTGATTGCGTGTGTGGTAGAGAGAACTGTGATTGTGTGTATGGTACAGAACTGTGACTGTGTGTGGTAGAGAGAACTGTGATTGTGTGTATGGTACAGAACTGCGACTGTGTGTGGTAGAGAGACCTGTGATTGTGTGTATGGTACAGAACTGCGACTGTGTGTGGTAGAGAGACATGTGACTGTGTGTATGGTACAGAACTGCGACTGTGTGTGGTAGAGAGAACTGTGATTGTGTGTGTGGTTGAAGAGAACTGTGATTGTATGTTGTGGCGTGGAAGTTACGTGGGTGTGAAAGAGAAGATGATATACAGGCTCGTGTTTGGAAATGGCAGAGGGGTAGATGTGGCAAGAGAGGGAGATGGGTGGATGTGTCGACAAGATGAAGTGGTTGTTTGAAAGGGTCGAGTGTTGATGTGGCAAGTGAAGAAAAAAAAAGTGCGTGTTCAAGAGGAAAGGATGTTATATATGGGGGTCTTAAAGATAGGATGCTGTGTATGTGAGCTGTGTGTGCAAGTGGTTGAGGGAAATTTGTTGAAGAAAGCAAGATATGTGATGTGCTTAAAACAACGCTATCATCGCTAGGAGGAGACTGTAAATGCGAAGAACAACGCTTGTGTGCTGTAAAAGTGACGCTGTGAAGGGGTGACAAAGGGATGCTCTGTATGACTAGAATAATCCAAGTAGTTTACTGGTTTGTTCGAAGGACGCGTGTGAGTATGCAGTGGGGTATGTGCTGTGTAAGTGTAGTAAGGAAGGTGCTGAGGTAGAAGAGTTCGAATACAGATGTGGTAGACGGGAAGGTGTCAGTCTGGAAGAAAGGAAGATGAACCAGTGAGTTGAAAATTTTTTGGCTGTCAGAAAAGCAAAACACTGATGTGGGTAATGGGGAGCTGTGACTGTATTAGGAAGGATGTATGAATGTGACGTGAAGGATGGTGTGTGTGTGTGTGTGTGTGTGTGTGTGTGTGTGTGTGTGTGTGTGTGTGTGTGTGTGTGTGTGTGTGTGTGTGTGTGTGTGTGTGTGTGTGTGTGTGTGTGTGTGTGTGTGTGTGTGTGTGTGTGTGTGTGTGTGTGTGTGTGTGTGTGTGTGTGTGTGTGTGTGTGTGTGTGTGTTTTAGAATGAATGCTGTGTTGATTGATATAAAAGCATGCTACGTATAACTAAAAAAAAGTCATGTACACTGCAGAAGAAAAATGTCTTGTGTGAAGTGATTGAAAATAATGTGGATGTGTAAAAAAGATGGATGTGTAAGAAAGAGCTGTGTGTGAAGATCCTACAGAGGGTGTTGTGTGTATATAAGCCTGCCTGAGAAGGGTGTTGTTTAAGTATGAAATTACGTATGTTTGCTTTCTAGTTCTACCCATTCCGTCTCTATCTGGCTCGCTCTCCCTCCAACTCCTGTCCATACCTTCCTTCCTCCTACGTCACTGCCTATATTCCAAACTCTTCACATCTCTCTCTCTCTCCTACTCCTCCCCTTACCTGCCTTCCTTCCTTCCTACCCACCTACTTCGAACTACGTATCTACCCACCTCCTAACGACCTACCTACCTGCACTTCCTACCTCCTCCACAGAACCAGGTGGTGTTCCGCGTAGTAGGTGTGTCAGTTCAGTGTGTTTACAGATAATCCTGCCTCTCTCGCTGCCATCTGAGTAAATTTGGTTATACGGTAGGCTATCTCTTTACGCCACTCCCTTCCCACCTCCGTCTCTAGATTGGGGAGAGAGAGAGAGAGAGAGAGAGAGAGAGAGAGAGACAGACAGACAGAGACGGAAAGGGAAGGAAAATGATGGAGGAAGTGAGGGGGCAGTGAATGAGAGTGCATGCGAAGGACGAAGAGTGGGAAAGGGAAGAAAAGTAAACAGAAAGAAGAGAGACGGGGCGAAAAACAGGGAGGGGATGGAGAAAGAGAGCAAGAGTAAGAACGAAAGGGGAGGAAGAAAAAAAAATCAAGGAAGAAATAAGAGGGCTAAGTCAGAAGCGGGGGGAAGGAGGGGGAAGGAAAGTAAAGGAGGGGAAGGAAAGACAGATGGAGAAGTGAGGAAACAGGGAAAAGTTATAACAAAGGTGTGGGGAGAAAGAGGGGTTGAAAAAGAAGGAGGGAGGAAAGGTAAGGAAAGGAAAAAGGAGGAAGGGGAGAGGGAGGAACACGGTTTAACCTGAAATTACTTAAACATAGGTGTAAGGTTAACAAAGGTCCACAGAAGCGACATCAACAGCAGAATAGGGAGAGGGAGACCGAGAGCGAGGCCGAGAGATGAAGCGGGAGGGGTGTATGAGAGAGGGCGGCTTGGAGTGGTTGGAGAGAGTAGAGGTGTGTTATGATAAATGCTTAACCATCTGAAACCAATACTGTATTTTTACTACTTCCAGACCATTGTATTTCACTTGGTAGAGGCTTTTCAGACAGGACGGGTTGGATGGAAGGGTTAGATACAGTATTCAGCAACCCTTCCTTACCAGACGCCTTCTCTAAACTCAGGAAAATCGTCTCAGTAAAATCGTCCAAGAGCAGCAATAACAAAAGTGTAAAAACAGTTCCCCTGTTCGAAATTGTTAAATGTTTCACAATCGTGGCCCTTTTGGATCAACCCTGGGATTAGGTGTCCGACAACGAATAGAAACTAATGGATATATTGAGTGGTAAAATATGTCAATTAATAAAACAATAGGAAAAAACAGAATCAAGTATCTTATGAAAAAAATGTCAAAAAATGATGCAAAAATGAGAAAAATACTGATGAAAATAAAACAGCTCTCGACTTAGGCTTTCCCCGTGGCCTCAATAAAAAGTCTTATCTTCTTATGCTAATGTGCTCCCCTCCGCCTCAGCCTCCTCTCTTCAAGACGGAGGCAAATTCACTCTATGTCGCCAATGCATTTTTTAAGAGGCAGCCAGGGAAGTGGGTCGGGCAGATGCTTTATAATGGTCGTCTATACTCCTCTGACTCTAACTTGGCCTAAAATTGCCTTCTCCCCAGGCTGAGTTGGAGCAGTAGAGTATTTTAAGATGTAGCCAGACAAGTGGGAAGGACAGATCCTTTATAATAGGTCTATACTCCGTTTATTCTAACTTGGCCTAAAACTGCCAACTCCTCATGCTAAGTCAGAGCAATAGATTTTTGTACAAGGTAGGCAGAGAAGTGAATCAGGAAGAGACTTTGTAATGGCTGTTCATACTCTTTTCATTCTAACTTGACCTAAAATTGCCATCTCCGCATGCTGAGTTGGAGCAAAAGATTAACACTGAAATATGATGTCAGTCACGAAGAAGTGCGATGGAAAGAATGTGGATCTGTGCCACAGTCTTTTTCTGCCTCTAAGCTACGTGAAACAAGCTACAACAGAATGAAAATCTGGGCCATGTTGAGGTGAAAGAACTACAGAGACAATTATTTTTATCTCGAATAATAAAGGCAAAGTAAATTACTAGTACAGTCGAATACACAGTTAAAAAAGTTAAAATATCTCAGGAAAGTGATCTCCAGCAAAGGGCTTTTATTTCCTGAGTGATGGTCGGCTAGTAAGGCTATTATTTCGAGCAATAAAGAACTGGAATTTATCAGGAAGGAAAGAATATAGGTGGTGGGGGCATTAAGAGCAGTGATGAAAAACGAGAGAGAGAGAGAGAGAGAGAGAGAGAGAGAGAGAGAGAGAGAGAGAGAGAGAGAGAGAGAGAGAGAATCCTCTTTGGCATTATCAAGACTTCCAAACACATTTTAATAATTTTATGAATAATTTGTTACTAAAATCAACAGCACAAGACTAAAATTAACAAACAGAAATAATACACCACGAAGTCAAAATAAGGCATAATCGATTTTCGTCCCCATGCGCTTGGGAAAAAAAAAAAAAAAAAAAAAAAATCACTCACTCCCCCCACAGAAATGTAGTGCGAATGAAAAAAAAAAAAAAGTAGTGAAGGGGTCTACTGTGACACTGAACAACATAAATTTTTAACAGTAAGTTTGTGAAATATGAAAATGTACTCTAGAAATATGAGTAGGATATCACTCACTCCCGCATAAATGTTAAAAAGGAAGAAAACAAGACAGCAGTAATGGGAACAGTAGTGGCATCGAACCGTATAGATTCCCAATGCGCTTGTGAAATACGAAAATGCACTCAGGAAAAATGACAAGGATATCACTCACTTCCCCTGCCTAAACCTAGTGTGTGAAAAAGAATGAAGAAAATATATAGCACTGAAGGGAAATGTTGTTGCATTGAACAGTACAGATTTCCAATGATACACCTGCAAAATATACGAGTAAAAATGTACCCTGGAAATATGAAAAGGATATCACTCATTCCCTCTGCATAATAATGAAAAAAAAAAAAAAATGCACTGAAGGTGTTTAGTAATATCAAAGAGTAAAATTTCTATAAAAATATTTCGATAAAATAAAAATGCACTATGGAAAAATGACGAGACTATCACTCTCCTGAATAATAGTAGTGTAAAAAAAAAAACGATATATATATAAAGACACCACCGTAGGGAAAGAGCTAAAGTGAAGCATCGAGTAAAATAGATCCACAGAAACGCACTTACAAAATACGAAAATGCGTTCTGGAAATATGACGCGCCACGCACTCACATTCCCTGCATAAGAGTGTGTGTGAGGGTTGGGTTTCAAAGACGCCATTTCTGCGACAGTGTGGCGGAATAATAGTTGTGACAGTGCGGATGATGACAGAGAGGGTGGTGGGAAGTGGAGCGGATGGCACGCAACTGAGAGGGACCAGGTTCGATTCCCAGACCAACTCAGACCTTTGGACAGTCTTTTTTACCTTTTCCTATCCCCTGTTTATCATCACGAGCCTATGATTATCAACTATCACAGGTTCTCTTCGCAGACCGACTCGGATATCTGGATTTATTTATTCATCACCACATATATCTATCTATCCATCTATCTATCTATCTATTACTAGTTTCCGTCTACTATCACAAGCAAGAGGTCACTGACAAGCCCCCGCCAGCATTGTCCAGCCTTGCATATGAGAGTATCTGAATCCTCTTTGAACGTCAGAGAGTATTCCTTCCTCTTAATACTCGTGTGTGTGTGTGTGTGTGTGTGTGTGTGTGTGTGTGTGTGTGTGTGTGTGTGTGTGTGTGTGTGTGTGTGTGTGTGCGCGCTCTACACTACTATCACAAAAAATTCCACGTAACACCTACCATCGACACACCTGACAGGGAAGGGCCTGTGAACATCAGTCATCACAGCAGTATAAAATTGAACAAGCACACAAGCCATGGTTTCTCCTCACGATAATCCAAACTTTCTGAAACACCGACGAAGGGTTCTGATGCAAACTGGGCTAACATAAAGCACTCACATACGATTATCAAGGCACAGTAAAGTAAATCGCTAAGGAAAAGGTGGTAAGAAAGAGGTACCCACGAGAGTATGTCCACTTCTCACAATTCTTCACCTTTTTCTAACCTTTCTAAGCCTAGGCATTAATGGGAAACGGGATCGATAAACAGATGGCTTGGAATCTTGTTTTATTCATTCAAATTTATGGTGTAAAGGAATTATTGACTGCAGATATAAATAAATAAAAATGAATAAATAAATAAATTGCCTTCGTCAATAGCAAATCTGACGAGCTCCGGACAGCCATAGTAACCTTCTGATGGTCGGGAATACTCTCGCCTTTTCGTGCAACAATTTAATACTATGTTCCATCTTACGCCTGACGATCTTACTCAGCTGGCAGTGAATCATGAAAGCCTGAGATTTAACACTGGCAACAATCACCCCCCTCATGATAGGGAGAACTCTAGCACTCGATTTCAGTTAACGGCGGACGATTTTCTTCAGCTGACAGTACTTCAAGGGAGCCTGTGTATGCTGTGTGTAAAGGAAATATTGACCAAAGATCTATCTATCTATATACCTAGGCTGCTTCCCCCAAGGAAAGGGAGGTAGCCGAGACAGGACGACTCACTCTCCATTTACTCATCCATTCAAACACATTCATTCGCATCTTAGCCCCAAAGGGGAGAACGGACAGATCCTCACCGCATCACACCGCACAAGGGTCAACTGCACAATGCAATCAGTGACATCCGCAGCAGGGCCCGACAGCAGAACTGGTTTACCCCTGCCACATCATAACAGACCCATCCCCTTACCCGCAGCTGACCTGACTAGCTGATCAGACCAAATGCGGGAGAATATCCCCTCAGGGCTACGTCATCACTTATTCATTCACAATTTCTCTCCATTTATTTCTGTCACGCACAGCCACTCTTCCTTGCTCAACAGACATCGCGTAGAATAAAAAGGCAAAAGCTGGCTTGATCCTGATTTTCAGTACGAATACGGACTGCGAAAGCACGGCCTATCGATCCTTTTGACTTTTACGAGTTTTAAGCAAGAGGTGTCAGAAAAGTTACCAAACCGGAATAGATAAAATTGATAGATTGATTGGTAAATAGGTAAACAAATAGATAGATAGCCTCCCATCACCATATACAGAGGGAGGTGAAGGAAGTTTACATAACCGAGCAGAGGGGCAACTCGTATATGACAGTGCCACCACACGAAGGCGTCCCTCTCCATCATCCCCCACTAAGTAAATGAATTATTGACCGAAACTACACAAATAACAGAATAAACGTCCTCCCATCACTAGCAAATCGGAAAATTCCCACCTGGTACATCAATAATTTATCACCTGAGGGCCATTAACAGGCAGGTACGCGATTTATTATTAGGATTTATTGCAGGTGTATCACAGGTATGCCCATTAGATTGTCACGTAACTTACCTTCAGGCTCGATAATTATGCTGTGTTATATGCACGAGGGTGGGCGAAAAGCAGTGACATGCAAATATGGTTAGAGCAATTTCTCTCTCTCTCTCTCTCTCTCTCTCTCTCTCTCTCTCTCCGTGGATGACTAGCCAACCAAAAAATAGACACGAGCAAATATTATTAACTCCTTTCCTCAGATAAAACACAAAATTTATCTTATTCTTGCTGCCTCCAGACGATTTTATTCAGCTAAGGATGAAAAAAGTCGTCTGAAGGCAGCAAGAATAGACTACAGTCCTTTTACCTTAACTTGGCCGAGGTTTTTTCTCCTTTTGCATGTTATTTCACGCAGCTCAGTGGCGGAATAAGACGATGTTATGACTCCACATCCTTTCTGTAGCACTTCTTCGCGACTAGCAACGTAATGTAGCGTTAATCTGTCCTAGCAACTCAGCACTAGTGATGAAAAAAAAAAAAAAAAAGAGCGTTTTTGGGTTCATGCTTTTTTTTTTTTTTTTTTTTCAAAAAGAAAGTTTTTTTTTATTTTTTTTCTAATTTCCCGGTACGAACATCTGATCATTCTTATAACATTTCCTATGCCAAAAGTTCATATTTTGGGGGGCAGACATTAGTCAAACATTCTGACTCCTAGAAAGAGTAAAAATACAATAAATAATTCCCCTGTAACCTGTTTGGACTGTGTTGACAAAGTGTTTATGTGTTCCAAAATTTGCAAGAAATTAACCAAGTCTCCTACTCCACGTTAGAGGAGGCAGCAGGGCCAGAAGTCAGGACTTTAACCTCTGACGTATATCAGTTAAGTATATCAATAGTTCATATGGTTCTAATTCTATTACACACAAGACAGACTGACTCCAAGAACTTTTATATTGCTGTAAATTCCTGTAATAACCTTTAAAAGATATATTTTTGCCTATTAAAAAAATCGATAAAAAACAAGTTTTTCTACTTGTTTTTATGCCAAAAAAAAAAAAAATTTTACTTAAAAAAACGAACTCGTTTTTTTTTTTTTGCTTTGCATCACTACGCAGAAGAGATTACTTCTGCTACTACTACTACTACTACTACTACTACTACTACCACCACCACCACCACCACCACCACTACTACTACTACTACTATTACTACCGATAATAATAACACTACTACTACTACAACTACTACTAATATAATAATAATAATAATAATAATAATAATAATAATAATAATAATAATAATAATGACAATATTAATAATAATAATAATAATAATACAAACAAGCAGTATGCAAATATAATTAAGGTAATAAATATTTTCTCTCTTTAGGGTGTGTGTTAATGTGACTGTGAACATGGGCTGGCTCTAATTTGAACACCAGTGGAATTAACAACCTTCCTCTAATCCCATATTAGCTTGTATGTTAGGCCTGCCTATCTATGTCTATATCTATATCTATCTATCTATCTATCTATCTACTTATCTATGTCTATTTACCTCCCTATCTTTCTACAATGTTAGCCAATCAATCAATCTACATCCGTCAAACAATCTATCTATATCTATGTTAAGCTATCTAAATCTATCTATCCTCTCTTATCTATCTTCGTCTGAGGCTGCATCCTGTGAGGAGCGGGTTCGACCAAAGATCCATCTATCTCTCCTGCCCCTACTTAAAACTGCTTAACAAGAATATAATAACTTTACCTAGTTCTGAGCTACTCCATATATTTCCATGAACCTAAAATTATTTCTAACATCTCTTCCTAAGCGATTTACTACTATTACACCTCAATATTATCTTCTATCTTATTTACATCCTCTGAGTATCGAGATAGTTACCATATATAACACAAGAGAATATCGGCTTGCTAATTTCGGAAATAAGCCACACCCTTCTTACTCGAACTTGACCTAAAATTGCCATCTCTCCAACCCGAATGCCGAGTTGTGATAAGAGATTTGGATTAGAATATGTTGCTAGTCACAAAAAAGTGCTACGGAAAGGAAATAGAGCCATGGTACTGTCTCTTTCTGCCACTGAGCTACGGGAAATTGGTCATAAAAGAACGAAAATCTAGGCCAAGTTAAACGAGTATAGTAAGGAGGAGACGCTGTGGGAGTCTCAAATGGTGAAGAGATGAGGGCTAATGTAATGCTGTATATTGGCGCATCTGTTACTCCTCTATCCAGTCATCACTTGGTGCCAGTGGGGGAAGCCTTCACGCCGAAAGGCCGATATAACTGGGCGGATCCTGGACTACTGCAGCTATCCTCTCTTCTTCTGTTTTTACGTTCAGTTATACAAATGTCCCTCAACTTCATCCGTAACCCCCAGAAGGAAGGTGGTGGACTGCAGGAGAAACCAACTACATTTCACCGTGTTTACGTCCAAATTAGCCTGAGACCACCAAGACCACAAGAACAACAACAACAACAATTCCTGCCAATCCAAGCTGTCTTCCCTCATGTACAGTCACGGACAAATTGTATAACTAATATTTTACCATTTCTACTTCTCACCTTGCTGGCTAATATTCCAAAGTTTAGAGAGGCCTGGTACGTTTCTTTACCCACGGATGATGATCCATGATATGATGCGTCAGCAGAAGTGACAAACATGACCGAAGTGTGCGGCAGACGCAGTGAAAAGATAGGCAAACTTTTGTCCCCTCTTCCACTTCGTCTTTCCATCTCATTCATGGTCCTCCTCCGCAATAAATAAACGAAATACAATAAAATACACACTTTTGTATTCCTCCTCTCATATACTAAATAAAAAAAAAAAATCTTCATAAAATCTCATAAGTCGCCTTTCAAATAGCTAAGAATAATTATGAAGCTCCCGTTTACGAAAATAACTCACAGAAAACAAACAAAAAAATAGCAGGGAAGAAGTTTTGTCCAACCCCTCCAGGATTAGAACATAACTTGCTTCAAGCCT
>NC_137041.1:8578250-8610750 GCF_032717465.1 Coenobita brevimanus
CTATTTCTCATCACTGCTTTCAGTGTACCAACAACCTTTCTTCCCTGCTGTACCCTTTCACGTACTTCATCCCCCAAAGTTCCATCCTTACTCATCACACTACCCAAGTACTTGAATGCACTCACATTCTCCATATCCTCACCATCCAACCTCACTGCACACTCTGTGACTTCATTCCTCTCAAACACCATAACTTTACTTTTGTTTACATTAACTTTCAGCTTCCTCCTCCTACACACTGTCCCAAATTCATTCACCAAACCTTGCAACTCCCATTCATCTTCACTCAACAATACTGTATCATCAGCAAACAGCAACACCGGAAGCTTCCAAATCTCACCCTCATTCATTAAGGCCACCCCCACATCCACTGCCCTACCTTGTACCTCCTTTACAACCCCATCCATATATATATTAAACAGCCATGGAGACATTACACACCCCTGTTTCAGTCCCACATTGAGATCAAAGAACTCACTCAGCTCACCATCCACTCGCACCGTAGCCCTAGCTCCCTCGTACATACTCTTCACAGCACTCAACAATTTCCCCTCCACTCCATATATTCTTAATACCTTCCACATACCTTGCCTATCTATTCTGTCATAAGCTTTCTCCAAGTCCATGAAGGCAGCATACACTTTCCTTCCCTTCTAGATACTTCTCCACTAAACATCTTAGAACAAATATCTGATCTACACACCCTTTTCCCTTCCTAAATCCCCATTGTTCTTCTCCAACTAGCTCCTCTGTCATATGCCTAACCCTATCAATGAGTATTCTACCATATATTTTACCAGTCACACTAAGAAGGCAAATACCCCTATGGTTACCAAATACTTCTCTCTCCCCTTTTCCTTTGTACAGAGGAACAATTAAACCTGATTTCCAGTCCTCTGGAACCCTTCCCTCTTCCCAAGCCAATCTACACAACTTCCATATCCACTCCACAACAATCTCACCCCCATACCTAAGCATTTCACCACACACTCCATCAATTCCTGGGGCCTTTCCCAGCTTAATCTTCTTCATCGCTTCCACTACTTCCGACCTACTGATCTCTTCCTCCCTCCTCTCATCTCTTCTTCTCCCAGCCATTCCCCAACCACTTATACTCACACTGCTCTCACTCTCTACATTCAACAAATCCTCAAAGCGCTCCTTCCATCTCCTCAATTTCTCTCTCTTCTCCACCAACAATCTATTATTCCTATCTTTCACTCCCCTACTATTTCCCCTTTCACACTGCCTTACTTTCTTTACCTCCTTCCAAAACAATTTCTTACTCTCCCTCCATTTTACACTCAGATTCCTCCCAAACTCTTCATCCACTTTCTTCTTACTCTCCTTCACCAGTCTCTTAACCTCCCTTCTCCTGCTCACATATACCTCTTTCTTCTCTCTCTCATCTTCTCCCCTACCTCTACTCGCCAACCATTCACCATATGCCTTCTTCTTTTGTTCCACAGCTCGTTTCACCTCATCATTCCACCATGCTGTCCCTTGCACACCCTTGCATCTCCTCCTCACTCCACAAACCGCCTCACACGCTGCGCTTATCTCTTCCATGAATATCTTACATACTTCTTCCACCCCTTCCATCTGCTCTAGCTCATACCTTCCCAATCTTTCTTCCACTATGCTCTTATACTCTGTCCTTTTCTCACTATCTTGCAATTTCTCCACTCTTCTCACAGGAGCTGCTTCCTCCTGTTTTCCCCTTCGCCTCCTCAACCACTTTCTTTGCAGCTCTACCTTGGTCATCACTAAGTGATGGTCCGAGACTCCATTCCCCCACCCTCTCCACACCCTTGCATCCAACACTTGTCTTCTCATTCGCTCATCCACACACACGTAGTCTATCACTGCCTTTCGTTCAACAAGTTCACCATCCATCCTCCTCATTACTCTCCATGTATACCGGTGGATCATCTTATGACGAAAGTAGGTGTTGGCTATTGCCAACCCCTTACCAGCACAGATGTCCACCAAAGTACTACCATTCCCATCTACTTCAGCTGGCACACCCCACTGACCAACCACTCCATCCACTCGTACATTCCCAACTTTGCCATTCATGTCTCCAATCAACAGCACTCTCTCGCTCCTCTCAAACTTGTCCATACATGCTTCTACTCTCGCCCAAAACTCATCTTTCACTCTTGCCACTCGATCCTCTGTTGGAGCATACACACATACAATCGCCCATGCTTGTATACCTACTTTCATCCTCACTCATACAATCCTTGCACCCACTGTTCCATACTCTCTTATATTCTCCTTCCACTTCTTGCTTATCATCAGACATACTCCCTCTCTTGCCCTCTCATTCTCACTGACTCCCGCACATATACCTACACCGTATTCCCATTCTCTCATCCTTTCACCCTTCCATTTAGTTTCAGTCAATCCACATATATCCACTTTTGCATCCTCAAGCACCTGGACAATCTCTCTCTCTTTCACTTCATCATTCACTCCTCTCACATTCCACGTTCCTACCCTCAGAATGTCCTTTGTCCGTTCCTTAGTCGTCAACGTATGGTCCGTCCGGGTCCCTTCAATAATTCTTAGAGACATATTTCTGCATGAATCCCCCCTTCCCTTCCTCTCTCTCTCTTTCTCTCCCTTCTATGCTTATTTCTCATGTTTAGCCTTTCACTTTATAAACTTTTTTTTTTTTTTTTTAATTCTCATAAGTGCCAATTTTCCTGCCTCCCCCCCCCCTCTCTCTCTTTCTCGTCTGTGTCGTTTATGCCTTTCTGTGTCCATCCGCCCGCCCTTCCGCCCCCCCCCCTCTCTCTCTCTCTCTCTCTCTCTCTCTCTCTCTCCATGCACTCCATCTCCGAAGTTAATCCCCACTTTGCGTATTTCTTTTTCACTCCCCTTTGTCCCTCTCCCTTAATCCCTTTCTCTCTTGCCCTCTCTCTCACTGACTCTCACTTTTCTTTCCTCCCATCTGTCGTTTCACATTTGTTTCTCTTTCCCCTGGTCTTTCTCCATGACTGTCTTTTGGTGATGGGTATTACTCTCTCTCTCTCTCTCTCTCTCTCTCTCTCTCTCTCTCACACACACACACACACACACACACACACACACACACACACTTATAAAACAGTGCAGCAGGACAGACAGGCAGACAGACAGACTGCTCTCTCCCTCTCTATTAAAACAGTGAAGCAGAACAGACAGCCAGACAGACTGCTCTCTCTCTCTCTTTCTCTCTCTCTCTCTCTCTCTCATATTAAATAGTGTTGCATGACAGACAGGCAGACAGACAGAGAATGACATAAAAAGATACTGACAGATTTATGGATATAAGTAGAATGCAGGATAAAAAAAAAAGACAGAGACAGACAAATAGTCAGAAGGTAGATAAAGATAGGTAGACAGACAGACATATATATAGACAGACACAGAGAGACAGACAGACGAAAATGAAGAGACAGATACAAATAAACATAAATACTGATACACCTGGACACAGACAGACAGTGACAGAAAAGCGAGACAGAAAGACAGACACAGACAAACACAAACAGAGACGGACGAACGGACGAAAGAAATACGGACGACGGACGAAGACCAGCGAGAAAGGGTGGCTAGAATCTGCAGCCTTGACTAACAATTTGTAGGCATGAACTTGGCTCGCTTGTAATTATTTTCGCTCAGTTACCCCTCTGGATATCGCTCAGGCCCGGATAGAAGACGGGAGGATGGTTGGTGCTCTCTCTCTCTCTCTCTCTCTCTCTCTCTCTCTCTCTCTCTCTCTCTCTCTCTAATCTCAGCCTTTTCCATCTAAATTCCCCCTTTTCTGTTTCTGTCTGTCTGTCTCTCAGCCTTTTCCATCTGAATTCCCCCCTTTTTCTTTCTCTTTCTCTTTCTCTCTCTCTCTCTCTCTCTCTCTCTCTCTCTCTCTCTCTCTTCTAATCTCAGCCTTTTCCATCTAAAATCCTCCCCCCTCTCTCTCTCTCTCTCTCTCTCTAATCTCAGCCTTTTCCATCTAAAATCCCCCTTTCTCTCACTCTCTCTCTCTCTCTCTCTCTCTCTCTCTCTCTCTCTCTCTCCCTCTCTCTCTCACATGATGCTTGACTGGCTCTATCTTCCTGTTTTACCATGCCACTGCTTTCTCCACTCCGCCTTATCAGCTTTTTTTATTTCTTCGGTCTTTTGCTTAGGTTAATTGTCTTGAAGAATGGCTGCTGCTCTTAAATCACTGCTTGTGTGTGTGTGTGTGTGTGTGTGTGTGTGTGTGTGTGTGTGTGTGTGTGTGTGTGTGTGTGTGTGGTGTGTGGTGTGTGGTGTGTGTGTGTGTGTGTGTGTGTGTGTGTGTGTGTGTGTGTGTGTGTGTGTGTGTGTGTGTGTGTGTGTGTGTGTGTGTGTGTGTGTGTGTGTGTAGATAGAAATTTATTTGTCAAGGAGCCCTCCCTCTCTCTCTCTCTCTAAAAATCCTCCTGCCATCCTTCTCTTCCTTCCTACGCTTAAATTTTTCTTTATACTCTTCCTTGTCGCCTTTCGATGATGGGTTTCTCACAATAACAAAATCGCTTGACCTTAGCCGGATTCATAAACTATATATCTATCTATCTCTTGCCAGATGCCATAATCCCGTAAGGGGTGGCCATTTGACTTTGAGTTATTTGGTTACGGGGAGGGGTATTAACCCTCCACCAACCCACTTGCTGACACGTAGGAAGCACGTATGGTTTAGATATATGGTTACCACCCAGCGTTGTAAATGGTTTCTTGGCTTACAGGAAACCACTTGACTTGTCACTCAATGTAAAGCCACCTGTAAAGGAAAGAAAAGCAATAAGAAGTGACAGGAAAGATGGGAGAAATAGGAAGAGAGGAGGGATGCACAGAAAAAGAATGATAAAGGCTAAGGAAGAAGTAGGCAGCACGACATCAAGTGAGTGGATGATGGTCGCCACCACTTACCACTAACCGATACTTGTAAATCCTGTCCATATGGTTAAATCCCGTTGGTCCTCCTCTTAAGGCCTCAATTCTCGTCGGTTTCAGAGCCTCTTAACACCTTATCCTTAGCGATTTATTTGCATATTACACCTTGCCGTTCCCCCCTGTGTTGTGCAGATCATTCTAACATCACCATACTCTGCAAAATTAACGAAAAAAGAAAAACACACCAACCGGCCATATCCAAAAATAAATCGCTAAGAAGGAGGTGCTAGGGACTCTTCTTAATAAACAAGAATATGGGCCTTTGTCTAACCCATACAATTTAAATAACTTTTATGCTGAATACAACTGTCTGGAGGACGCATGAATAAAAACTTCTCCATTTTAAGCAGCAACAAGGAAGTCTACAAGGTCGTTTATATGATCGGTGTAGGTGCATTTTATTTACTACTACTACTACTACTATTATTATTATTATTATTATCATTATTATTATTGTTATTATTATTATTATTCGTAGCAGGGTAAGTATGTCGTGCTCTTGAAGTGGTGGAGTAAACATGAATACAGAACCACACACTGATCTCGGCCAGTTACGTGTGGAATGCTGATACTTTTGTGGCCACGTATGGTACCTCTGTCACACCACACAGACTATCTACCTATCTATCTACCTACAGCCAGACGCCTTAATCGCGCAAGGGGTGGCCACAATCAAATCGCCTCCATGTCGCTCTGTCCCCCGCCATTTCGCTGCCCTCCCCCCAGCTCTCACCCCCCATCTCTCATATACCTCTCCATCCCTCCACAGGCGCACCACTTAAAAGCAACAAGGGGCATTATTCCGTCACCTACACCTCCCACTACATTTGCTTCACTCTAACTTGGCCTAAAATCGCCTTCTGTCAATCTTGAATGCTGAGTCGTAACAAGAGATTAACACTAAAATATGATGCTAGTAACGAGGGAATTATATGGTAAGGGTTTATATTTCAGATGCACTTAGGGCCACAACAACAACAACAACAACAACAATTAGTCAATAAAAAAATGTTATTGGAGTGAAATGGTTAATATGTGAGGGGAAGATCTGGATCGCTGCCTCTATTCCCCTCGCACAAGGATCACAGGGCTTCTTGTGGCCATTCTCTCTCTCTCTCTCTCTCTCTGTAGGTTAGGGTACTGAGGAGGGGTGCGTGTGTCTCAAGGGAGCTAATGTGCAAGGAACAGTTCTCTCAAGGAATAGGTTATGAGGGGGAAATTGGAGAGAGGGAGGACGAAGATGGAGGTTGAGGGATGAGGAGTGGAGGCTGAGGAGTGAGGAGTGGAGGCTGAGGAGTGAGGAGTAGAGATTGAGGGTGGGAGAGTGGGGTTGTAAGGGTGAGAGAGGGAGAAGATGGAGGTTGAGGGGTGGGGAGTGGAGATTGAGGGTGGGAGAGTGGGGTTGTGGGGGTGAGAGGGGGAGTAGATGGAGGTTGAGGGGTGGGGAGTGATGGTGGGTGAGTGGGGCTGTGAGAGCGAGAGAATGGAAGATGCTGTGGGGGACAATGATATGAAGGAAGTGGATTGAGAGAGGGAGATGAGGAGTGGAGATATGGGAGATATGGGGTGGGGAGTGGAGATGGGTGTGGGGGAGTGGAGACAAAGGGAGACTGGGAACCTGGAAAGAAGAAAGTGGAGGCGGCAGGTGGAGGAAGAGAGGATAGAGGAGGCTAAGGACAGATATAGTGGGGCCGAGAGAGGGAGAATGGAGTCCTGGGGGAGAGAGAGAGAGAGAGAGAGAGAGAGAGAGAGAGTACATTATGCCACCACCTGAGGCAAATCTGCTGTCTCAAGAGGGTGTGGTGGGGTACTTGAGCTGGTGGTGGGTCAGGATATACCAGCCACAATTTATATATTTATTTATTTATTTTTGTAACTTCTACCGCCACACGATTCAATACGATTTTATTTAGCGTAGGAAAGACCCCTCGTATTGAAGGAGTTTGGAACATCCCTCATTAACCCTTCAATACGATGTCTATATATATTTTTCTTTTCATTTCTGGCTGCATGGCTTTTATTACACACACACACACACACACACACATACATACACAAAAAACTCACAGATATACACGAGGAATAAACTCACAAACACACACACACAAGCACTTAAATTACAAGTTCGATGGACTCACAAAAATACTACTATATTAAAATGTAATTATAGAGCAAATAATAAAATAAACTTACCTACTCACCCAAAAATAAAAGGAGGAGGGGGGGAAAAATAATCAACATTACTAAAAAAAAAAAAACCATGGCGATTAGAGGGAGAAAAAAAAAAAAAGGTTCCAGCGAAGTAAACAAGGCAGAGGGACTGATGACAAAGTTTTAGTAATGCGAAAAATCGATACTACGATTAATTACAAAAAATAATGAAGCCCTTCTGGAGGTAAACAACGAAGAAAAAAACAGAGAGAGAGAGAGAGAGTCTGTGTAATAGGATGCAGACTCGAATTCAAAAAAAAATAAAAATAGAATGCCACATTTTACTTTCTTGAGAGAGAGAGAGAGAGAGAGAGAGAGAGAGAGAGAGAGAGAGAGAGAGAGAGAGAGAGAGAGAGAGAGAGAGAGCGAGAGAGAGAACTATAGTGTGTGTGATAGGATGTAGACTCGAATAAAAAAAAAAAGGTAAAATAAAAATACAATACCACATTTTACTTTCTTGAGAGAGAGAGAGAGAGAGAGAGAGTACAGCAGATACATTAAAGAGTGTGAGCAAGGGATGAAGAACAGAATGAAAAGAAAAAAAAATAGAACGATAGGCTTTAGTTCCTTAGCAGAATAAAAGTTTAAGCTTCTTCGAGAGAGGCTAATGAGTTCTTCACATATCCCAGTAATTAGAAAGCAACACAGATCCCCCTCCGTAATTCCTTTAAGAAAATTAGATCGAGAGGGAAGGAGGGAGGAAGATGGAGGGGGAGATGGATGGTGTGGCTTGGAGGAAAGGGGTGATGAAGGAGGGGGAAGTGGGAGGAAGGAGGGAGAAGTGGAAGGGGGTGAGGAAGGAGGGAGAAGTGGAAGGGGGTGAGGAAAGAGGGAGAAAAGGGAGGAAGGGGGGTGAGGAATGTGGGAGAAAAGGGAGGATGTGGTGAGGAAGGTGGGAGAGAAGGGAGGATGGGGGTGTGCAAGAAGGGAGAAGTAGGACGAAGGAGGGAGACGTGGGAGGAATGGGGTGAGGAAGGAAGAAAAGTGAGAGGAAAGGGGTGACGAAGGAAGGAGAAGTGGGAGGAAAGAGGGTGACGTGGAAGGAAAGGGGTGAGGAAGGTGGAACAAAAAGGAGGATGGGGTGGGGAAGGAGGGAGGAGTGGGAGGAAGAGGGTGAGGCAGAAGAAGTGGGGGGAAGAGGGTGCAGTGGGCAGAAGAGGGCGAAGGATGAGGAAGAAGTGGGAGGAAGGTGATGAGGAAGGAAAGAGAAGTGGGGGAAAGGGGGTGAGGAAGGAGGGAGAAGTGGGAGGTGGGGGGGTGAGGAAGGAGGGAGAAAAGGGGGGAAGGGGTGAGGAAGGAGGAAGAAGTGGGAGGAAGGAGGAAGAAGTGGGTGGAAGGGGGTTAGGAAGGGGAGAGAAAAGGGAGGAAGGTGGTGAGGAACGTGGGAGAAAAGGGAGGAAGGGGGGTGATTTTTTTTTGATTTACAAATTTTATTGTGTAAGGTTTACATAATAAAAATTACACAAATGGCGCACCCCCTAGTAACACATACGTCGGGTGGATTGCCTTGATGGGTTGAACCATTGTAATAAACATATAAATAGATTAATAATCACAGATATAAAGTTACACGAATATAGTATGATTATATACACATTGTTTCTTAACAAGAAACAGGCAGTGGTAAATTTCCTATTATAAGATTGTGGAGATTGTGGTATGGTCACAGTGTAATGAGAGAGAGAGAGAGAGAGAGAGAGAGAGAGAGAGAGAGAGAGAGAGAGTGGATTATAACATATAGGTGAGAAGCAAGGGAGGGAAAGGAGGAGGAGGTAGGTCAGCAATTATAGAGGACTTTAGTCTGAGAACTGTCAGTAATTATAAGATTTAGAGGAGAGGTAAATTGGCAAACACAGATGGGAGAGAGAGAGAGAGAGAGAGAGAATTATAACATATAGGTGAGAAGCAAGGGAGGGAAAGGAGGAGGAGTAGGTCAGCAATTATAGAGGACTTTAGTCTGAGAACTGTCAGTAATTATAAGATTTAGAGGAGAGGTAAATTGGCAAACACAGGTGGAGAGAGAGAGAGAGAGAGAGAGAGAGAGAGAGAGAGAGAGAGAGAGAGAGAGCGTGGTTGCATACTGTTGTTGAAAAAGAATGATAGCATTAGACATTAAGTTACAAGAATATACAGTAGTATGACGACATGACGATACCTAAATAAAAGTGGGAGGAAGGAGGATGCAGTGGGAGGAAGGGGGGTGAGGAAGGAAGGAAAAACGGGAGGAAAGGGTGGAATAATGAAGGAGAGGAAGGAGGAGGACGACAAGGTAGTGGGGAGATTGGGGAGGAGTGTGTTGTTGGGGAGGAGTGTGTTGTTGGGGAGGACCGTATGGGAAGGAGGGGGGTGAATGGAAGGGAAGGAGTAGATAAGGGAAAGGGGGATATGAATGACAGGGTAGGAAGGGTGAGGGGAGAAAGATGTGGAAAGAGGATGGAAATGAGAGGGTATGAGGAGGAAAAGAGACGGGGGAGGGGGGAAAGGGGAGGGAAAGGAAGTGAGGGAGGAAGGCATGGGGGAGGAGGAGGGAGGGGAGAAGGGTAGGAGGGAAGGGCGATGAAAAAGTTAAGGGGGAATGGATCATATATTTTTTCCAATTATAAGGGGAGACACTGGGAGGTAGGGAAGAGGGAAAGGGAGGGGAGGAGGGAGGGGGAGCGAGGGTGGTGAGAAGAGGGGTGGGTAGGGAAGAGGGAGAGTGAGAGAGAAGTTAACAGAGAGAGAAGTTTGGTGGTGGAGATGAGAGGGGAAAGGGTGGGGGGGGGGACAGGCAACAAAAAAGAAAAAAGGGAAACTGAGGGGAGAGAGGAAGGGGTGGGACGGGAAATATGGGGGAAAGAAAATGGAAGGGAGATGAGATGGGAAATGGGAAAATGGAAAAGGGGGAAATGGGATGGGGAAAGAAAGGGGAAAGGGGAAACAATGAAAAAAAAAGAAAGGATAGATTGTGGGAAATGTCAAAAAGGAAAAAAGAAAATGGGAAAGGAAATGAGAAAGAGTAAAGCAATGGGAAGGGGAAGGAAATGGGAAAGGGGAAAGAAATGGGAAAGGGGAAAAAAAGGCAAAAGGGAAAATGATTAAGGGGAAAGAAATGGGAAGGGGGAAAGAAATGGGAAGAGGAAAGAAAAAGGAAAGAGGAAAGAAACTGGAACTGAGAAACAAATGAGAAAGGGAAAGAAATGTGAAGGAGAAAAAAATGTGACAGAGCAAATATACAGGGAAATGGGAAGGAAAGGGGCGTGAAAAAGGTGGGTCAGATATGAAAGTGAATGTGATGGGGGAGGGTGGGGGAAGGGATGGGAAAATGAGAAAGACACAGAAATGGGGGCAACAGATGGAATGGGGGGACATGAGGGGTGATGGGGTGGGAGTAAGAATCTGCTAAGGGGAGGGAGGGAGGGAGGGAAGGGGGAGAGAAGAGAGAGAAGAATGTAATCTACCTTGCTGGAAGGTAATTTAGTTCCCTCAAAAAATACACACACACACGAGAGAGAGAGAGAGAGAGAGAGAGAGAGAGAGAGAGAGAGAGAGAGAGAGAGAGAGAGAGAGAGAGAGGATGGGACTATGTAGGTAAAGTGAGGTAAATAATTTCGGAGAGGAGAGGAAAAGAGAGGAGAAAGAGCGACTTGGAAAAAGACGAGAAGAAAGAGAGAATAAGAAAAGAGGAGAGAGAATGAGAGAAGAGATAGAGGCTGTGTAGGCAAAGTGAGATAATTTCGGAAAGAAGAAAGGAGAAGAGAGACTGAGAAAGAGGAGAAAACGGGAATGAGAGAAGAGATTGTGTAGGCAAACTAAGGTAAATAATTTCCACACCAGCCCAGCCTTGCCACTAATTGCAGGGCCAATGGCAGAAAGAAGGAGATTAGGGACGATTTAGGAGGCAAGGGAAGGGAAACTTGGCGATATATGAAAGGCGGGGAGGATTTTCGAAGATAATTTTGAAAGAAAAGTTTATCTACTGTGGAAATAAATTAGTGAAGTTATTAATACAGCTGCCGAAGATAATTTTGAACGAAAATTTTATCTACGGTGGAAATAAATTGGTGTTGTCAAAAAATAAACTGCTTAGGGAGGAAAGGAAACCTGGAATAAATGGAGATAATTTTTTGCAAAACTATTTATAACTAAAAAAATATAATAATTTTTCAAAGTATTTATAACACCAAAATGATATAATTGGAAAGTATAAAATCGTGAGCTGATCAGCAAATTAATAAATGGCAGAAAAAATTGGTACGATTTCGAAACAAAGGAAGGTAAACATAATGAAGAATTTCGGATTTTTTTTTATTATTTTTTTTTTTTTGGAGAAAAAGACTGACTTGAGTTGACCTACAGTTTTTTTTTTTTCTTTTTTTTTTTGAGAGAGAGAGAAGAATAGACTTAATACTAATATTTTTGCGTTTATCTCTATCCATCTATCTAAATATGGCTGTTATCCCTATCTATTTATCTATCCATCTACGTACTTCCCTACCAACCTACCTATCAATATCTATAACCTATCTATCTATCTATATCGATCTATCGTAACTACCTACCTACCTACCTCTCTATCTACCTAAGCCACCAGATTACTTGAACTAAATAACTAAATAAATAAATAAATGATAAATGAAATATAAAAAAGGCGTCACAGGATTCAGGGTTTTAAATAATTTTCTCATGTTTCTTCATCGACCAGACTTTAAATTTTTTTCATACACACACACACACACACACACACACACACACACACACACACACACACACACAATCTGTCAATCTATCTCCCAATGTCTATCACTCTACTTATCAATCTATCATTCTCTATCCATCTATCTATCAGTTTATCTATCCATAAATAAACTGGTACCATACAGACTATGATCCCCCATTCCCTCATCTACTCTTAACTATCTACTCATCTATCTATCTATCTACGTACCTACCTCACCTGCCTCCCTTACCTGGCTTGAAAGAGGCGCGTTAATTAGTACAGGTGAGAGTCTTATTCATCTATTTGTCTACCTATCTATCTACCGAGCTGTTCTACTTCTATTGTGTCTATGTATAATGTCTATCTACCATACAAACACCTGGCCATCAACAAACTTCATTTATGTATCCAGAATGTGTGATTCATCGTGCAATCTAAATGATAAGAAGTTTGCCCCTGATTCTAACTTTTTATACTATTCACATTATACACCAATATAGTGATCTATCTATTACCTATCTATATATCTATCTGTCTATCTATCTATCTATCTATCTATGAATATTACAGACAAGCATATCAGCACACTACATGCAAAAATTAAATACTACTACGACGACTATACTACTACTACTACTGATAATAATAATAAAAATCATCATCATCATCATCATCATCATAATACTCATATTAAGAATAACAATTAATACAAATAAATAAAAAACTAGTATGAAAGGGGAGTCACAGAGAACGCGGCACCAGGTGAGTTAGAGCGGGCCCAGGTGAGATGATTAGTACAGGTGAAAGAGAGAGAGCGGGCTTGATTCACCTGTGCTCTCTCGCTCATCACTTCCTCCTACTTCACTCCCAGCTAACTTCATTATTGAGAGTGGCTGGCTGGGTGCTCTCTACATTGCTGAGTGTGGTTGTGGTGGTGGTTGTGTGTGGTAGCATGGGTGGTTGACATGGTTGCTAGTGGTAGTTGTAGAACTAGTAATGATGGTAGGGGTGATGGTGGTAGTAAGGTGTAGTGGTGGTGACTGAGATGCTTGCTAGTGGAGGTTGTAAGGCTAGCAGTGGTGGCAGGGTAGGTAGTAGTGGTAGCAGCAGTGGTAAGGGTGGTGATGGTGGTATGAGTGGTAAGTAGTGGTGGTGATAGGTGTAGGGGTGGTCACCATGCTTAGTAGTGGTAGTAGTTGTAAAGTGGTTTCGTTGGATGGCAGTGGTAGTAGCTGTGGTCGAGGCTGCTCCTAGTAGTCGTTTCAGTAGTGGAAGCTGTGGCAATGGTTAAGGTGGCTGGTTGTGGTGTTGGCTGTTTAAGCGGTGAGATAGTCACAGAAGGTAGTGGGTATAGCCTAGTTGCAACCAGTACGATGGCAGTAGTTTATGGTAGTTACTGATATATTTTGAAGTTGCAAGTGCAGAAACAGTCAACGTGGCTTTGGTATACGGCGGCACTGATGGTTGCAATACAAAAACAAAGTGCCAACATCTGTGGTGGTGGCAGGGGTAGGAAGTTATGAAGATGTGGTGATGGAGGTAATTCACAACAGACAGCGATAACAGCACGTAGATTTCGAAAGCTGTGAGACGTGGATGTGGAGACGAATGATGAGAATTTGTTGGACGGCCAATAAAGAACTGCTAAAAGGAACTGGACAGGAACGACAGCTGATAAAAGCAACAGAAAGGGAGAAAAATAATTAGGGTGAACTAGGCACATGCAAAAGGACGAAAGGCTGCTAAAAATGTGATAGAAGGAAGAATGATGGGGATGAGGAGGCGAGGATGGGGAGACAATGTTGGATAATGTCAGGACGGGAGAGTCACAGGCGAAAATGGGGGACAAAACCACAAGATCGGAAAGGATAGACAGCGGGATGAACCATGCTGAAAGACAAAGAGCTGCTGAAGACGTGAGCAAAGGAAGAATGATGTGGATGTGGAGAAGAGGAAGAAGAGACAATGATGGATAATGTCAAGAAGAGAGTAGGCTAAAATAAGAGGCAAAAGTACAAGATCGGAAAGGATGGACAGAGGGACGAACCTGCCATTAGAGAGAGATCACTAGATTAGACGCACATTTCGCACCATGCTATCCACAAAGGGAACCCAATTCTGTCTTTTCACCCACTGATTTCTCTGCGAATGTGACCCTGACTACATATATATTATCCATAACCCAAAAAAAAACTGGTATTAATCTAGGGCCCCATTGATTCAGCTGTCTGTCCTACAACCCTTGATTAAAGTAAATAATATAAACAAATACACAACAAAAAATAAATAATAAAACAAATAAATTCATAAAACTAGCCACTCATCATAAATTAACCAAAGTTTGTATGAAAGTTAATATCCACAAAAGAATCAAAGTATATAACCACACACACACACACACACACACACACATACACACCAAAAAAAGGACTGGAAAAGGACTGAAAATGAAAGTCAAAGTTCGAGGCCAATCATCTCCCAAAATTCACTCAAATCCAAGAGTGAGAAATCCGCGTAGCAAAATCTTCCTTTCAATTAAGCATTTTTCACCAGCGAGGATAATTTGGTTCTTCGATCTACCAGTTCAGACTACAAATGTTTTACTACTCGAGGTGAGTGAAATGGATGGGGGAGGCTTTAGTGGTAGTGTAGTAGCAATGGTGGTAACAATGATGGTGGTGGTGGTGGTGATAGTGATGAGGGTAGACGTGGTGGTGCTTTTTGCAGTAAGAATGTGGTGGTGCTTTTTGCAATAAGAATGGAATAATGAAAGGAATTAATACCACACACACACACACACACAAAACGAATGGGAAGTCGGGGGGGGGAGGGATCAGGTGAGCTGGAGGATGGAGGATGGGAGAAGGGGGGGGGCAGGGAGTCGGGTGAGGAATAAGAAGGGTACACACTCGGGTGAGGGGGGATGAGGAAGAGAGAGAGAGGAAGAGAGAGAGAGGAAGGGGAAGAGGGAGAAGGGACAAGGGGGGACTAGCAGGGAAAGTAGTAGGAAGCTAATTCAAGTGGGAGAGCGTTTTAGTGGAGGACACACAGAGAGAGGTAGACCCATTACGACGGCGGCCCTTGTTTGTGTGGAGAGGGCAGGTGGCGGGTGAGGAGGCACGGCTGATCTCACGTAAAAAAGACCAAGATCCAAGTGATGAGGGTATTTACGAGAAAAAGACCAAGTTCCAAGTGATGAGGGTATTTTAGAGAAAAAGACCAAGTTCCAAGTGATGAGGGTATTTTAGAGAAAAAGACCAAGATCCAAGTGATGAGGGTATTTACGAGAAAAAGACCAAGTTCCAAGTGATGAGGGTATTTACGAGAAAAAGACCAAGTTCCAAGTGATGAGGGTATTTAAGAGAAAAAGACCAAGTTCCAAGTGATGAGGGTATTTAAGAGAAAAAGACCAAGATCCAAGTAATGAGGGTATTTAAGAGAAAAAGACCAAGATCCTGCGACCAACTGATATGGGTATTAAAGGGGAAAATAATAATACTAATAGTGAAAATGGAAAATAAGGAGGAGGGATTGAACATGGTGTGTGGGAAGGCACGGCTCATCACGTAGAAAATTAACAAGATCCTGCAACCAAGTGATGAGGTTATTTTAGAGGGAGATGATAATACCAATAGTGAAAACAGAAAACAGAGAGGAAGGACGGAATATAATCGTAAAGCATAAAACAAAATAAAGCATATATAATGATACAATGAGTTTACTAAAGAGCAAGATGATAATACCAATAGCTAAGTTGGTTAGTAAAAAAAAGGAGGAAAGACTGAAAATTAAAACAAAAGGAAAAGGCATGATTAAAGATAAAAACATGAAAACAAAGACTAACGAATGAGATAGGCAGACGAATAGTGATGAGGTTATTACAGAGGGAGGCAAAAAGTAGCAGCAGTGGAAACAGACTGGAAAAAAGGGCAAATGCAGAAAAAAAAAAACTAAAACCGCAAAATAGAAAAAAATAGTATTGGAAAAAGGGAAAATTCTGAAAACAAGTATAAAAAAAATATAAGAGCAAAAGAAAAATAGTTCTAACAAAGTATTAACTAAAAAAAAAAGTGCCTAAGAATATCCAAGAAAACTGTGAGATTACTAGATAGGAAAAAAACAGAAATATAAGCGAAAAACAGACAAGACAAGGAGCAAAGAAGTAAATAATAACAGTGAATATACGATGAAAAGGCCAAAAGGTGTAAAAAAAAAAAAAAGATAAAATGCTAGTATACATAAAACAGGAAGCTCTTCGTGTGTGAAGAGGACAGGTGGAGGATAAGGAGGAACGACTAATTTCACGTGGAATATCAAGATCCCTTGACGATGTGATGAGGTTATTAGAGAGAGAGAGAGAGAGAGAGAGAGAGAGAGAGAGAGACAGACAGACAGACAGACAGACAGACAGATAGACAGACAGACTACCTTTCCTCTCACGTCACCATACCCATGTCTCCTCTCTCTCTCTCTCTTGAATGCTGAGTTGTAATGATAGGTTAACAACAGAATAATCTTATGATGAGAGTGACGAAGAGGGGCTATGGAAAAGGGCACAGCCGGAGCACTGTCTAATTCTGCCACTGAGCTACGTGAAATAAGCTGCAAAAAGACGAAAATCTAAGCCAAGTTAAGGAGAATGAACAAAAATAACCCTAGGAAAAGTCGAAATCAGTGACCTAATGACGAAAACAAAGGGAATATTAACACTCAGGTTCCTATATTCTTCCTTTGCTCTCCTCCCGATACCTCCCCAACCCTCACCCTCCTCCTCAACTTTCTCTCCCCATCTCCCTCCTCTGGTCTTCCCTCCTATCTTCCTTCTCTCCCCTCCCTCCCCTCTTCTTCCCCACCCCCCTTCTCTCCGTGGTGTTTGGCCAGCGTTCGAGAGAAAATTCACACGAGGACAAACTTAATTCCAAGGTCTTTACACTGGCGCAATATTATCTCGTTGTCGGGGCCATATTGAATAAAAATGTGCCCCCTCCTCCTCCCCCCCAACCTCCTCCCGATGCTTGAATGATTCCCTGTCTCTTTCTCTGTCTCTGTCTCTCTCCCACACCAAACTTACATTCATTTCGATTTACACAAATTTATAATGTTTTCTGTGATGCTTGGATGATTTTTTTTTTTTTCGTGTTACCAGGATCTCTCTCTCTCTCTCTCTCTCTAAGAAAAACTGCAATATTTCAAGTGGTGCTCAGGTGATATTAATTTCTTTTGGTCATATTTGTCTGTGGCGCCTGTAAGACATTAAATCGTTTTTACTATACCTGGGATGCTTGAGTGACTTTTTTCAATTTTTTTATTAGTTTTTCCTACAAGACAATTATTTTTAGTATCCATTCAGTTATTTATGCTACTGACTACATAACCAACATCAACTACCCTTCTAGAGTTATCCCCAAAATGGTACTGACTGCGATTCTGCCAACACCACATCACCTCTCCTTCCAGCACTGTCGAGTCGAATAAAGTACTAACTACGCCACCACTACCAACACCCCTACCAACACCACCACCACTACCAACACCCCTATCACTACTAACACCCCTACCAACACCACCACCACTACCAACACCACCACCACTACCAACACCACCACCACTACCAACACCCCTACCAACACCACCACCTCTCTTTTCATCATTGTCCGGTCAATTACAGTACCAAATACACAACTACCAACACCTCTACCAACACCGCCACCTATCTCTTCATCATTGTCGGGTCTATTACACTATCAAATACACTAATACCAACACCCTTACCAACAGCCCTACCAACACCGCCACCTATCATTTCATCTCTGTCGGGTCAAATACACTGCCAACCAAACCACCACTACCAACACTCCTACCAACAACAACACCCAACCTTCTAGCTTTATGGATTTGAATACACTGTAAATTACACCTCCATTACCAACACCGCTACTAACTACACTACCACTTACACCACCACTACCAACATTCCAGCTTTATGGGTCCGGATACACAATTGCACCTCCACTGCCAACACCACTACCAACAACAATACCTATCCTTCTTGCACTGCCGGCTCAAATACACTACAAGCCACATCAACACTATACTTCTTTCTCCTTGAATTAGGCGGGATTTTCGTTCTTTTTGAATCTTACTTCCCGTAGCTCGATGGCAGAAGACAGCACTACATCCCTAAATCCTTAACACAGCACTTCTTCATGACTAGCGCTATGTTCCTGTATAAATCTCCTGTTACAACGCAGCATTCGAGACGGAGAGATGTCAATTTTGGGCCAAGTTATAGTGAATAAGGTATACTAACACCTCCATTTTTCCGGCCTTGTCATATTCTCGTTTCTCCTACCCGCCTGCAAAATGTTTACCTTCACAGTCGACTTTTTCCCCCCTCACTCTCTCTCCGAACTTTAACTTGACGGAAACTTAGCGTGACAAGTTTTCTCCCCGGAGGATGAGAAAGGAGTGAAACGAAGAGCCCAGAGACATTATCATCACCTCCCCAACTCCCCCCCCCCCCCGTGGAGAGTGACGCCTTCGGTGGTGGCTCCAGTGTAGCTGGGAAGAGATGCTCGGTTTTACAAACATCCCTCAATTCCCTCCCCATCCGCCGAAAGGTGGATGGTGGACTGCAAAAGGAGTGCAACTTCAGCCTAGTTTACCGGGTCCATGTTCAGATGACCCTAGGGTTACTACTATTACTACTACTACTACTACTACTACTACTCGCCCTCTGGCTTTTTTTACACTCCTTCCTTTCCTTCGTCGGGAGGTTTGTGTAAGGGTGTTCTAATAGCCGTAAGATCCATCCCTTCTACTTCCGGGTCCCAAAGGCGAACATTGGTATAGGCTGACACCACTGTTATTGAACACTCAGGCTCCTACGACTCTCTCAGCTGAATAAAATCGTCTGGTATTAAGAGGAAAGGACCACTAAAGTCGTCCCAAACATGACAGGAATAGGTGACAACATTAACACTCCCAGGCTCCTATAACTCACTCTCAGCTGAATAAAATCGCCTGACAGTAGCAGAAAAAGTATACCAGAGTCGTCCCAACCATGACAGGGGTAAGTGACAGTATTAACACTCCCAGGCTCCTATGACTAACTCTCACATGAATAAAACCGTTTGTCATTAGAAGGAAAACTACGAAAATCTTCCCAACCATAAGGTCAACAGGGAGAGCAATAAGTCTCTCAGGCTCCTGTAACACTTTCATATCAATAAAATCATCAAGCTTTACCTGCAATGGAATACTAGAGATGTTCAGACCATAAAGAGTTGTCAAATTATAATAATAAAAAAAAGTCGCTTGGCTTATCTCTCTGTGTCGCTTGATTACAAAACTAAAACAAGATCGCTAAGCTCCGGTCTTGGGATTTTTTTATAGTGCAAAATTTGTCCTCATACTTTATCTCGGCAACTTTCCCTCGCCAGCGACTTCAATCACTGTTCTAAGGAATTAAACTTATCAAAAATTCTTAAAGCATGCCATTTTTCCCCTCTTTGGATTCTGAAAGATCTCAAATTTAAAAATGGTTCTTTTTTTTCTGCTGCCAATATTTTTCTTTTCTTAGCTTAAGGGAATTCATTTTAATGATGGGGCAATTGAAAGCTTATATCCAACATTTATAATAAAGAGTCTGCAAGTATGAATAAAATCAACTGGCGATAGCAAGAACAATGCAAAAGAAGGCGTCATGAGGGTGAAGATTAAACACATACCGGTACATTTATAAAATGCAGACCGTAGTAATTTCTCTGATACTGGCAAAGGAGAAAAAAAAAAGGGGGGATTATGAAGAAGGACAAGGATTGGCAGAAAGTTTTCACAAAAGTTAAGAAAAGAATAACAACCAAAGCCATATTACCCCTCTTGGAGGTGTAGGGGGGCGAGGCTAGGAAAATGCAGTCCAATAAATTAAAGTGTACATGACTACTCTTCATAGCATTTACATAATCGAAAAACCTTCAGTCACGTTCTGAGTAATGAACCCATGTATGCCCGTCACTCTCACCGGGGCGTTCTAACATGTTTATACGAAAAATCTAATCTCCACCGTAGTTAATTATTGTATTGTTTCCCTTTAGAACAATCGCGTGTATTACTGCATGTCATTATTCTAAGGATAAACATTTCCCATGATAATATTAAGGTGTGATACACAGAATACTGATTTTATTTTACTTTATGACGTTCGGGTATACTGTGTCTGTATAAACACTCATAGGCATGTATGATCACTCAGTTGAATAATATCGCCAAGTTATAAGCAAACACACACACACACACACACACACACACACACACACACACTTTGCCTTAAAGTCTAATAAGTACAAGAAGTAGAAATAAATATGCATTAGCTAACAGTTTATGTGTATACTATGTACTCGTATGACTGTGGGGAGTTGTGGGGGGGAGGGGATTGTGGGGGAAGAGAGGTGGGGAACAGGGGAAACTGAGGAGGGAACAGAGGATGGAGGGGCGAAATGGTGTGGTAGAGGAGGAGGAGTGGTGGTAGAGAAGTGGGTGGGGATAGAGAGATGTTGGGGAACAGGAAGTGGTGGGGAATGGGAAGTGGAGGGGGGAATGGGAAGTGGAGGGGGGAATGGGAAGTGGAGGGGGGAATGGTGGGGAGATAAACAGCAGTTGGGGGGTCGGAGAGATGGGAGAGGGGAGGGGGGAAGCGAGTTTATGTACCCCCCCCCCCAGGTTGATGACCCTCCCAAAGTTCATTATCTCCGACACCTGACCATCACTCAAGATTCCTCCACTCTCATTTTACCATCTCCCAGAAATCGAACCCGGGCCCAGTTGGTGAGGCCCCGGGCGCTTCCACTGTACTAATCTTACTAGGAACACATCGCAGCCGCATGTCAAAGTTGTGTTCGTTGTGGCTTTCCATCTGTGGGCATAATTTCCTCCATCTGGCAAAGTCACATTGATAGTACTCTGGCCAACTAAGGCAGCTCCCTAACACTTCCTCCAAAGTAGTTTATCTCTGCGTACAGCGCGTCAGTGTTCTCTTTTCTATGCAGTCCTTGTTTACAGTGAAGAAAACATAAGCAACGAACAAGGGAATAATAAGTAACAATGCAAATTAATTCCCCACTGATGAGGTATTGAGAGCCTCTTACACCAACGAGAAAAGGAGCACAAGACGCATACTATATCTGTCATCTGGTGGAGCGGGGTTTGATCTCGAGGAGGTGTAACGGAGATATTATTCAAGAGCGAATTCGTATGTTTTGCCAGTGGATTCACTCTTTACTCATAGGTGCGTCTCTTTATTAGCCCCTTCGGTCAGGTAAAGAATATTAACGACATCGAAGACATCGAAGGCATCGCAGTTGTGGCTTAGTTGGCTTCTATGTATCTATGTTAAAATATCTCATCAATGCCTTGTTCAATTTAGATCAAAACTGTCACATATATTTAGCACAGGTCTGGGAAGAAGTGATTTGAATTTGGTACAGATCAATCAAAGGTAAAGGTCACAGGTCAAGGTCAGTGTTCAGGGACAGCCATTATCTCGTCAATACTTGATCTGATTGGATGAAAATTCCCACATGCACTCATAAAAAGTAAGCTATAAGTGGGAAACAGGATGACGATAACGATGATATGGCGACCACGATGACGATAACGATGACGAAAACCACTTCATAAGGCACTCTTCTGAACATCCTCCTGCTTCTTATTCTATTTCTGGCTTCTGCCCACCTCACGCATCAGTGGAGAAAAGGATGATGATTACGATGATACCCCCTTAACTAAGAGCCACAGTCTCGTGTATCACGTAAGGCTCTTTTACCTGAAGTAACGTTTTGCCTGCACGCATCATGGACATTAACCTCTTTCCTGGTGCAGGGCAGGGACGCCTTCACGTAGTGGCACCGATCCAACTTGTCCGGTTATGGTGGGCGTTCAACCTACCATTAACTCTTTCAGTATGGTAAGTCTTGTTATCACTGGGGCTACTGTGAATCGTTATTTAGTTTACGGATGACCTTTCGAAATGATGAGGTCAGAAACAATCCGTCTCACTCTCAGTGCGATGACTTTTTTTTTTTAAGTCAAAACATCATCTTATATTCTGATCTTGCTTCTCCAAACGATCTTATCTATGTGATGATTTTTTTTTTTTTTTTTTTTTTTTATGGTCCCTGGTTCATGTGGGAATGAACCAGCTGGACCGAAGGCTGAATTTGGCTTCACCTGTAGTCCGTCATTCTTTTCATTTCGGGGAATGAAGAGGGAGCTGAGGGACGTTTATATACCCGGGCAGCTCCACCACTCGGTTATATCGGTGCCACTGCGTGAAAGCGTACCTCCCCAGAACCTGTCTTATAGTGAAGGGCCTAAATGAAGGGCACCATCTAAACATACTGTACATCTGGAGTAGCGTTCATGAAGTATCCCAACCAATGTGCTGCATAAAAGTCTCAAATGCGCATACTCTTACTTGTGGTGTGTGTGTGTGTGTGTGTGTGTGTGTGTGTGTGTGTGTGTGTGTGTGTGTGTGTGTGTGTGTGTGTGTGTGTGTGTGTGTGTGTGTGTGTGTGTGTGTGTGTGTGTGTGTGTGTGTGTGTGTGTGTGTGTGTGTGTGTGTGTGTGTGTGTGTGTGTGTGTGTGTGTGTGTGTGTGTGTGTGTGTGTGTGTGTGTGTGTGTGTGTGTGTGTGTGTGTGTGTGTGTGTGTGTGTGTGTGTGTGTGTGTGTGTGTGTGTGTGTGTGTGTGTGTGTGTGTGTGTGTGTGTGTGTGTGTGTGTGTGTGTGTGTGTGTGTGTGTGTGTGTGTGTGTGTGTGTGTGTGTGTGTGTGTGTGTGTGTGTGTGTGTGTGTGTGTGTGTGTGTGTGTGTGTGTGTGTGTGTGTGTGTGTGTGTGTGTGTGTGTGTGTGTGTGTGTGTGTGTGTGTGGTCATTCCTTATTCACTGTAATTTGACTATGAAGTGTTTGGCGGGCTTGTGAGTGAAGACCAAAGTATAAACAATCTTATACACAAAAAGGCTATGAATGCAAGTTCTGGCGTCTCCAATACCGTCCCTCTAATCAGATCATTTTAATCTCGCAAGGCAGTAGTCTCCCCTGCAAATGGGTCCCCGCACCGTTTTCTCTATATAGACGTGTTTTTGCTATTAATGGTTATTGTTATGCGTTCTGTTATGGTCCAAATGTGTTATTGTTAAACAGGTATGAGCGTTGTATCTCGGGGACTTGATCTCAATTTGCAGTATATATGTCTTTAGAGCGAGGAGCAGGCGTTTTTGTTAGTTATAATATTTCCTTCGACTAGTACTAAAGAAAAATTATACTTCTACTGCTACTACTTCTACTACTACTATTGCTACTACTACTACTACTAATAATAATAATTACTCCTACACGAATTTTAGTAGGAAGCTATCATACCCCTGGTAACAAAAATAACAACAATGACAAACAACAACAACAACAATAATAATAATAATAATAATAACAATATATCCCCAGTCTCACACCTTTTCACTCACACAACGATCAGCACTATATCCTCTAGTATCCAAACTTGCATTACAACAGACGAACTAATATGAACAAGGATGAAACAAAATGAGATAACACTGGGGGGAGCGAGTGAGAGGGGAATAGAGGGGATAAGGAGGGAGAGGGGGAGGAAAAGGGAGTGAGATGGACAGATAGATAGACAAAGATAGACAGACATGGAGAGAGAGAGAGAGAGAGAGAGAGAGAGAGAGAGAGAGAGGGGGAGATGCATATGGTGAGGTGAGAGGAAATGAAAGGAAAGGTGGTTTCAAATGAGAGCTCTTAATTCTCTCTCTCTCTCTCTCTCTCTCTCTCTCTCTCTCTCTCTTACTGGCGATATTGGGCAGGAGGAGGTTATATTGCGAGCCGGAATGATAATGATCCCCGGAACCTCCAAACACCTACCATAAACACCTGTAACTGTGGAAAAGCGAAGGCATACACGAGAGAGTCTTGAATGCGATGAGACTCTGGGACGGGGAGGAAAGGGGATAGGGAAAGAAAGGAGTGGGGAGGAGAGAAGGAAGGGGAGAAGAGATGGAAAGGGATGGGGAGAAAGAATGGTGGGGGAAAGAGGAAGAGACGAAGGCTAAAAAGCGATGGAATACATGAGTGAGTCTTGAATGCGAAAAGGCCTTGCGGTGCGAACGAAAGAAGCAAGGGGCTGGGGGGAGAAAGGGGTGCGGAGGAGAGAAGGAAAGGCGATGGGAAGAAAAGGGGGTGTGGAGGAGAGAAAGAAGAGGGTGGGAAGAGAAAAGAATGGGGAGGAGAGAGGGAAAGGAGATAGGGAGAAAATGGTGTGGGAGGGGAATGAGAAGAGGAGAGGGTTGGAGGAAATGGTGTTACTATGGAAAAGCGAAGGCACACTCTTACACGAATCTTTATGCAGTGAGGCTGGGGGATGGTGAGGATCAGAAGGGGGGATGTGGGAAGCGGGTGGGAGGGACAAGAAAAGGGGAGGGTGGCTGTAAGAGAAAGAAGGGATGGGAAAGAAAGAATGGAAGGGGGGAGGGAAGGAAAAAAGGGACTAACAGGAGAAACAGTGAACCGAGGGAAGGAATAAAAGAATGGAAAGAACACTGCAGAAGAAACGGGAGGAGGAGAAAATGGATGAGGAGCAAAAGGGGCGAGAATGGGGAATGGGAAAGAGGTAGCAGGGGGGGGGGCGGAGAGATGGGGGGAACGGAAGGGTGAGAAGAGAGGAAGGGTATGAGGGGAGAAGAGAGAAGGAAAGATGTGGGAATGATTAACTGAAATAAAAGTGGCTGTGCAACTGTCGAAAGTAGTGGGAAAAGAGTCGGATGGAAGGGGGAGGGGAAGAGCATGGGGAGTGAGGGTGGGGGAATGAAGGTCAAGAGGGAGAGGAGAAAGGGTATGGTAGATAAAAGAAAATAAAAATCGGTGGCAGCATGATATAGGATGACAGAAGGATGAACAGGACAGGGAGACGGAGGGTAAAAAAAAATATATATATATATAATAATAATAAAAGACAGGGGAAGGCCATGAGGGTGAGGGAAAAGGGAAGGCAGACACAAGAGTTTTTAATACAAGACAGGTGGATGGGGTGACTACGGGGAATGAAGGAGGAAGGAGAGGGTAGAAGAAAGGGATGAAGGACTCAAGGAAGTATCAGCATCATACCTCTATAGGGGGACCGGAGGGAGGAATGGTTGAAGTGAGGAGGGAAAGATAGGGAGAGAAAGGGGAAGAGAGGAGGAGAGAACATGTGTCATCCGACTGAAGACTATAAAAAAGATGAGGGTTAAAAAGGCTGAATATGAAGACATATAAGAAAGAACACGTTCCCTCCATTTTCACTTGACTTAAACTGCCATCTCTGCAACAATAATGCTAAGTTATATTTAGAGAATAAAGAGAATAACATCATAATATGGTGCTAGTAACGAAGAGGTGTTATAGAAAGCATGCAGCTGCTCGAAAAAGTGTTACGGAAAGTACATACAGTATGAAACTGTGTCAAAGGCAGTTATGTAGAGACGTAATTTTGTTCTGCCATTAAACAAGGGAAAGTTACCTGCAAATCAAGGAAAATCTTTGTCCTAAAAACGTCCATGAATGAAAAGATAAATGAGTGAGTGTATAGGTGAAAAATAAACTGCAAAACAGTAATAAACGACACTGTGTAAGACTGAATATTAAACTGGAAGAAAAAATATGAATGACAAAGTAAGGATGAATATCAAACTGCGAAAAAAAATAGGAATAAAGGAGACAGTGTCAGACTGAAAATTAAACTACAAAAAAAAAAAAAAAATCAGAATAACAGTGTAAGGATGAATATTAAACTGCAACAAAACACGAATAAGGAAGACAGTGTAAGATTGAATATTAAACCGCAAAAAATAAGAAAGCAGTGTAAGGACGAATATTAACCCGCAAACGTGTCAAGTGGGGTTAGTGGAGGATTAGTGCCCCTCCCTGTAAAATAATTAACTCTAAGCCTTTGGCCACCCCATTTGGGATACATGGCGTCTGGCAATGAATGAAAATGAAAAAACAATAAGAATAACAGTATAAGGAAGAATATGAAACTGCAAAACAATAACGGTGCATGGATGAATATTAAACTGCAAAAAATAGGAATAAAGGAGACAGTGTAAGGATGAATATTAAACTGTAAAACAATAACTGAGTAGGGATGAATATCAAACTGCGAAACAATAGGGATAAAAGAGTGAGTAAAAACATGAATAATAAACAGCCAAACAAGGGCTCAGGAAGACGAAACAAGTCAACACAGGATATACAGAGGCGAACAATCAAATACACGCTGCAATACTCCACCAGCCTCTGCAACACAATATTGAAACGCAGCCTATCTCTCTCTCTCTCTCCAACTCAACTGTATTCCATCGCAACCCTCCTTCAGGCTCTCTCTCTCTCTCTCTCTCTCTCTCTCTCTCAACTGTAGCCTTCAATTCCATCCCAACCCTTCTTTATACACACACACACACACACACACACACATATTCAACTGCAGCTCTTCCCTCTCTCTCTCTCTCTCTCTCTCTCTCTCTCTCTCCTACCCCACAGACAATCTCAGGGCAACCCATCTTCCCCAATGTAACCAAGATGCAACAAAATCTTTTATGGGGTACCTAAGAAGACAGGGCGCGTGCAGAAGACGAACGCTTTCTTGGAAGAGCGATTAACTTGCCTACACATTCCGGTTACTTCCATCTCGTGTGTGTGTGTGTGTGTGTGTGTGTGTGTGTGTGTGTGTGTGTGTGTGTGTGTGTGTGTGTGTGTGTGTGTGTGTGTGTTGGTTGGGTGGTATTCAGTAGGCAAGCACGTCAATTATACCTTGTGCCAATTACCTCCACAGGGTATTTTTATTCCTGTCAGAGAAGCCTTATCAATCTTTAACATCTTAAAGTTATTCTAGGGCAAATAAATCCCCTGAAACAATAATACACCAGTAACAGAAGTCCTCAGGGTGAAGATATTAATTTGATCAGATATTCCTGGTATTGGCACCCTAAGTACTCTGGTTTGATGTGTTTGGTGGTTTGTGTTGCTCAGTTGTTTTGCATTTACTCTGTAATCAAAGTATTCAGTTATTTTGTCTTCCTTTTTGTCCATCTTGCTATCATTCTATCTATCTATCTATCTATCTGTCTACTTTCTAGTTATCTATCACTCTGTTTATCTACCTATTTACCTATCTGTCTATCAGTGAATGAATGGAGTTAAATGTGCTCGTAGGCTAAGAACTAAATGAATGTAAATAAAAGATACGGGAGATAAATGTGATGTATTTAATTACAGCTTAGTATGGACAAGAATAAACTTTTCCACGACCCAGCAAATAAATAATAAAAAATAAAGCATAAATAAATAAACTAATAAAAATACATAAAAAGCCTGATTGTACAAACGTCTCGAGAATGACAGCTATCTATCTATGCATGTATGTATGTAGGAATGTTTGAATGTATGTGTATGTATGTATGTATATTAGGAAAAATCACAACACGTATTCCCAGCAAAAATTACAGATAAATTCGAGACATTGATCTTAGGGTAGGTGAGGCAAGTGATTATTCCTGTCATTACAACTTAGCGATATTACTCCTACAGGTCTTTATTATGCTGGATTTTATTGACTATTGGGGCAAAGAGAGAGAGAGAGAGAGAGAGAGAGAGAGAGAGAGAGAGAGAGAGAGAGAGAGAGAGAGAGAGCACTATCTTCAAGGCTGATAAGGACACGTTCTTGATTTACTGGACTGCGTGAGGCTCTATTTCTAGTAACCAAGTTCGTCTAAGGTTCGTATTCTCGTCAGGTAAGGAAACTCCCGAACACCTCTTCCTTTGCGACTTATTATTGGGGTTGGCTGGTTAATATCCTCTGGTATGTTATATGTGCAGAGTATGGCAATATTGAAAGGATGTATACAACACAAAAGAACAGTAAGGTGTAATAAGCAAAATAAATCGCTCAGGAAAAGGTGCTGGGGTGCTCCCTTAATTAACGAGAATACAGGCTTATCTACTACCTGTCACCGCCTCCTGCACAGGGTGACCTTGATTAAAAAAAAAATAATAATAATAACAACAATGGTCCTCATGCGTTTCTATCCCTATTCATTTACAATCCTCCCCCTCTCTCTGTGTCTGTCTCTGTCTGTCTGTCTGTCTGTCTGTCTCTCTCTCTCTCTCTCTCTCACACACACACACACACACACACACACACACACACACTGACACCTGTTCCTATAAAGGGCAGCCTCGACAAAAATACCTCATTGGCGTTCAAGTCCCAACTCATTAACGACCCTTCTTTCTCCCACACGCGATTTTGACCACTCTATATTGCGGTCACAATTTTAGGAGAGTCGTGCAGTTACTCCTTCTGCACCACAGACGATTGTTCTGGTTTAAGTCTGGATTGTTATATGAAAGGCTATTCTCAGGTGAAGCTGCATCAAGGAAGAAAAATAAACACAGAGAACATTATTAAAGACAGGACTAGAAATTCTCTCTCTCTCTTCTCTCTCTCTCTCTCTCCCTACCTACCTATCTGTCTGCATATCTATCTACAGTATATCCATCTATATACTTATCCATCTAATTATATACATTTGTCTGTACATTCTCTCTCTCTCTCTCTCTCTCTCTCTCTCCTTGTTAGTTTACTCTGATGTTTGGCGAGGCAGGAGAGCTCGGAGGCGGCCCACAGTTTGTTTACATTTCCAGGAGGCTCGGCGCTGCTGCCCTCTAGCGGAAGATCCGGCGTGAACGGGGCATCCATTATCCTCACAAGATCATTCCAGCGTGAGATACATGAGCCTCGGTACAGTACAAGCCCAGGGAAATTAATGGATACCAAAATGAAACTTTATATATATATATATATATATATATATATATATATATATATATATATATATATATATATATATATATATATATATACCTAGGCTGCTTCCCCCAAGGAAAGGGAGGTAGCCGAGACAGGACGACACACTCCCCATTTACTCATCCATTCAAACACATTCATTCGCATCTTAGCCCCAAAGGGGAGAACAGACAGATCCTCACCGCACCACACCGCACAAGGGTCAACTGCGCAATGCAATCAGTGACATCCGCAGCAGGGCCCGACAGCAGAACTGGTTTACCCCTGCCACATCATAACAGGCCCATCCCCTTACCCGCACCTGACCTGACTAGCTGATCAGACCAAAATATATATATATATATATATATATATATATAGAGAGAGAGAGAGAGAGAGAGAGAGAGAGAGAGAGAGAGAGAGAGAGAGAGAGAGAGAGAGAGAGAGAGAGGCGTTATTATCTTCTGGAGGCAGCTAAATGAAACAGGATTGAAATAAGGGCTTCCAGAATCTTCACCAGGGCAATCCAGCGAGAAATCCATGAACCCAGGGTATAATATGGTTCCAGAGAATTTACAGTATATCTCTCTGTGACATGTGATTCACTCTATAGGTGAATGAAATCGTAAGGAGGCAGCTAAAAAGTCCTACTGAAGAAGGGTGGAAAAAAGCCATATGAGTTGCCCGATACAATATACTACTGAACACGGGTGTCAATGGGATATACTAAGGTACACTATAAACAGAGACTCTAGCCCACTGAAGCCTGTGAATTAACCAATGGGTGAATTATATAGTGTGGAAGCAAATACAAGTTAGCAGGACCTCTGAACATGGACACAAAATGAGATAGAATACAGTATATAAATCACTGAGACCAGTGAGTTATACAGCAGATTACGTGCGTGTGTGTGTGCAAAGTGCTAAAACAATATTATTAAAATGAGGGCTCAAGGCCACGGAGTTACAAGGCAAATCAAAAGCCCTTTTCTGGTAGGGAGATCAGAGCTTGTATGCCGCATTCTCGTTATCAAATTCATCGTACCTCTTCCTTAGCGATGTATTTTGCCTTGTGCAAATTTTTTATTCATTTCTGTATTGCCCTATTTACCGCATGTCTTTGTTATATAGACAGATTATATAATATACTAGAAAGATATCAACACACCATAGGCAGAAAAAAAAAAACAGGCGAGGAAAATGTGTTATTGAGTCTCCTTTGCTGACGAGAATACGGCAAGTATAGGCATCAGGCTCGAGATACTACTGCACATTAAGTTCTCGGTCTCGGAAGGGCTATCATGCACAATACCAGCTTTGACGTAGGAAATGCTCTTTAGTGGAAATGCCCCTTTGTGGAAGGTTGAGGCAAACTAGTGTTGTAATTACTGGATCTTTTATGCTTTCTATTAACCTGGAGAAAAAGGTCTTACACTAGGCCACAATAGATTCATTTTTGTCTCTGTATTGCACCTGTATCAGTGTAATTTTAGGACCACTGAAGGAACGAATTTTCTAACTGAGGAAGTATAATAACAGCAATAACCCTTCTCAATGCTGGCGAAGTACGAAAATTCATATGAAACTCGGTGTGTGTGTGTGTGTGTGTGTGTGTGTGTGCGTGTGTGTGTCAAAAATACGTACACGTAATCAGTAAAACGACAGGGTGCGATCATATGCAGGCATATTAAAGAGCATTCTACCAGCACCTACTTTAAATGTCCGCCTTAACATGGGCTCGAACCCTGGACTCGGGGCTCACACATCACGAATTGAGTACGTTAACCACCAAGCCACCGCTACTCTAGATAGACACGGTTAAAACTACATAGACAGAACTAGTTCCATACGACTTGCATCCTCTCAATATGATCCAAGTCGGGCCAGAACTGTTGTATCCTCACCATACACACAATTTCAGGGCGTGAACAAACCTACAGTACTTTAACATGAAATTCAGAAGGCAGAGGTAAGTTGCTCTCTCTTGTAACTCCAAGTGCCTGGTTCGCGATAAAGTCCCTCACTGTATGCTTCCATCCCTTCACTGGAAACTCAAGACGCAACATGCTCTGGGTGCAGCTGTACCTAATATTCCTTTACATCAACAGCACCAGTAAAGAAGTAGATTATATGAAGAGGCAAAAATAATGGTGCAGTTACTACAGCCTTTTTACTTTAACGACCTAAAATTGCCACCTTTCCATCTTGAATAATGAACTGTAGCAGAGGAGTAACACTAGATTAGGGCACTAATCATGAAGAAGTGTTATGAAAAGGATGTTGAACCGTAGTAATGTCTTTTTTTTTTCTTTTTTTTTCCCATCGGGCTGCGAAATAAGCTGCAAAATGACGAAAATCTAGACTGAGTTGGTGTAAAAGACGTACAACTGGTTTTTCTCTCATATAACAACCACAATAAACGAGTATAAGAAAAATAACTGAAAATGGCAAAATGGCACGCGATATGCCATGGTAACTCACTAACATTTATACGCCTTAATCATTTTCCGATACTGTCGCACTTGATTTACTCCACCTAACACCACAGCAATTAGTTCAGCATTGGAAAATCCTGAACAGTAATTGCTTTTCTCCGCACGTGAGAAGAAAAAAGCCACCTAATATTATGAATGTATAATTTCACATTACAAACCGGCTTTGGTAGCCAGAGAGAGAAAAACAGTCTTTGGAACAGCAAAGATTTTCCCCAACTTTATTCCTTAGTAACCATAAAGACAGACTTATTTGGATCCGAGTAATTTAATAAAACACTTAACTCGAAAGAATTTATATACACATCAGAAGAAACCAACAAAAATACATAAATAAATTAATAAATAAAGGTACTAACATTCCTCTGCCTTAATAAATGCCTTAGTATACGTGAAGATAATATTAAATAAACGCATATAAACAAACTCTGAGATAATCTTAAATATACACCATCTTAGGAAACCCAGGACATATGCAAGACGTCATTCGTAGTGCCTAATAGGTATCAATAAATACGTGAATAAAATTATTTATATTCACACAAATAAAATGACAATTGCACAGAATTACGTATTTACACCAACTTACTAAACTTAATATAAACGTAAACTCTTCATTCGTAATACACTATCATCCCCCATCCGTGATAAACCTCATAGTAAAAAACGTTAGTGACATATCCATTTAAATAAAAACAAATCCTGTGATACCTTACTGACATCCAAGTAATTAAAACAAATCCTGATATATATAGATAGATATATATAGATATAGATATAGATATATATATATATATATATATATATGTATAGAGAGATAGATAGATAGATAGATAGATAGATAGATAGATATATATATAGATAGATAGATAGATAGATAGATAGACACACACACACACAACATACACCAGCCGATGAAACCCAAGAAATATGCAAAACAGATATCGTGATGCATTAACATTTCTCACCCATCATGATTTCCTTAGTAAATAAATAATAATCTTACTTTACAGCAATGTAACGTCAATAAAAAGTACTTACACATGCCGTAAGATAATTTCACATATTCCCAAGTAAATAAACTAAAGACATGCAAAGCGGTTTTCGTGGTACACTAACATTCTCATACTCAATAATCACCGTAGTAAACACGTGGATAATCTTGCTTTACATCTACATAAATACACAGATACTTAAGCAAATCCGAGAAGCACTCCAGACACAGGCAAGATGTCTTT
>NC_137041.1:8615750-8625750 GCF_032717465.1 Coenobita brevimanus
CTCTTCTCCTAAGCCAGTCCTCGTACTCAATCTCATTAGGAAACTGGGAAAGCAAGGGTCTTCCCAGGCACTAGCATAACTAAACTAATATACTCTCGGTCTATAACTCACTTTATTTTCGGTCTCTTTTTCTAGGTTTCTCTATCCTCCTCCTAGCTAATCCTCGCACTCAATCTCGCCGGTGGAAATTGGCAAGGCAAGGGTCTTTCCAGGCACTAGCACTAACTGGACCATTCCGCCGCGGCCACCAATCTACATACGGCCTGAATGCTGAAGCCTGGGCTGCCGAGGCGAGGCATTGTTGTGGGTGCTAATGACTGGTGCTGGTGTCCTCCCGCGAGAGACTGCGCTGGAGGCCGTGTCATGAATACCCAGATCTGTAGGCGGTGGTATATACTCTCTCAGAAGCCACTGTACGCAATGCACCACTGATCCTCCTTCCATCAACAGAAGCTTCCTGCTGCATCAGCGACATGAATATTGCAGTGCAAACCATCAGCGTCATCATTTACATCTGTTAACTACACTGTGGATCAAAAGGATTCCACCTGAACATGTGGGGCCCTTTTAAGACAGTCTATGTAATATAAATCGACAATTTAATAGCAGTAAAATTACTTAAACGAATGACTTGCAGCTGCTCAGTTAAATACAGCTCGTGTATACTTGACGGATGTGGATGACTGCGTATGTGTGTGTGAATTAGAACGTTATGAAAACCAGATCTGAAGACCAAGGACGAATTGGACTTTCTACTTTCTGGGGGAGTTTCATTACAAGGGAAAAATTACTGCATATTCCTCATTTACTTGGAAATAACCAATACGAACATTATTAAATGTACTAATTACCAGTGATATATATATGTAGGAGAGCTCAAGGACTTTAATTGAAAGGTAACATCAAAGTCTTGCTGAAGTGGAAGTTATCTCTGGAACTCTCTTTACTTTGGTTAGAAATTTTTGACTTAAGCTTGACTTCATCTTGACTTTCTGGGCAAAGGTCAAGTTGAAGGGAAGTTAAAGTCAGGAGATTCAGGCATTAATTCTCCGGATAATACCTCTCGCCACCAACGGGGTTCTGGCAACAAGCACCTCCAACCCAGCTCACCCATAACGCACAATAGCACCACCAGTCAGTATACTAACCCCTTCTTTTTCTACAGCAGCCTGGGTCTCTCGTAAGGGCCAATTTTCACGTGGGATCCAAGGTTTCTTATTAAATTTTACGTCTCTAGTAAAGTAAACACATACAAAAAAGTCTCCGGTACACAATACGACTTACTCTTTGCCTGGGGAATGAACAAAATACTTGATGTACAATTACAAGCATATAATTGGTCAATTTTAATACTTCATCCTATCGTTCCATGAGCAAACCAGAGGGGCACTCAGTGGAGCATATATATCCGACAGGGGCAACGTAATTTCCAAATCACTCTTCATAATGGGTTAGGATTTCTCATCACTGATTAGGGTTTCGCAAAAAGTGTTTTCCGGATCCTGAATCTGTAACACGATCCTGATCGGTCCCAAAAGTTAATCAATCGTTCCCTGAGACTAGGGCTAATTACCCACAAAATCTGGTCCAAATCTCTCTTTTACTTTTTGAGTAATCCTGCTAACAGAAACAAACTAACAAACACACACACAAACAGGGGTGAAAATATACTCTCTTTGTCCAAGAGGAAAGTGCGTTCAACTAACTATATCCCACTAGTAAAGCCAAAATGTAATACTTCTCTCTCTCTCTCTCTCTCTCTCTCTCTCTCTCTCTCCAGGGGTCAATTCTCACGTTTGCTGCTCAGTTCTCGGTTAAATTTTACGGCCTAAGCTCTGTTATTTAATATGTAGCTAACCTTTTTCTCGGCCTGTTTTCTGGGTAAGGTTATTTTTTTTTAGCCCTCCCCCCCACCGAGAATTTCCCCCCTTGTGATTTATGTATCTGTGGTGTTAGTTGCTCTCTCTCTCTCTCTCTCTCTCTCTCTCTCTCTCTCTCTCTCTCTCTCTCTCAAAATATTTAGGGTCTCCTTTACATCAGCCTGTAATAGAGAGGCACAGATGTAAACAAAACCAAGATTAAACTCATTAACATTCTCATAGAAACACAGACAGACAAACAAACGTACTAACTACATCCACGTGAACGGGTATCAGACGGCAGTACTCTCTCTCTCTCTCACACACACACACACACACACACACACACACACACACACACACACACACATACAAATCATAGTAATACATACATATAACTCAGTTACACCAAGGGAAAATGGTCTTGATATTCTCTGAAGTTTGCTCGACTAATCTCTAATAATTAAAGAATTCTGGAATCTCGCGTCTTGAGTTCCAGAGTGTAAAGGAATTATACTATGATACACTATAATTAACTATACTGTAACATACTAAACTACACTACATTACACTACACTACATTACATTATATTACACTACACTACACTACACTATATTACACTACACTACACTACACTACATTTAAAACAAAAAACCTTCATTCTCATTTGCGCACCTTTACCTTGCCTAGAACTGCCCCCTAATTCCGGACACGCCTCACCTGTAATGAAGAGACGCAGAGTCAGTGGGAAAGGTGGAAGGCTAACATATTTTACCTATCGAATTCACGGAGGTCATTCAGGCTAGAAACATTCTCTCTCCCTCTCTCTCTCTCTCTCTCTCTCTGCTAAATCACGTTCCTTCCTTTAAATAAAACCCCCGAAGTTGGTTTACATGTAGATCCCTATTCATACGGTAGTGCCTGGTGAAGAGGAACCATGGGGGAACTAACTGAATCCACCAGTCTGATCGGCAACACTGAGTATGAATTTGTGATCAGTAGTACAACATCTTACCACCTAAATTATTTCGTATCTATTCGTTGCGACACGTACAATGCTCTGTGTAGTGTAGTGTAGTCTATATATTAATGCTGTATAGTGTAGCGCATTGCAGCATACTGTAATATAATACAGAAGGGCCCCCCAACTAACGTTTTTGGACTAGCGATTTCAAGTCTGGCGATAGGATAGAAACTGTCTTCACCTTCATATCTAGCGACAAAAACCCCGAAACTAGCGTCTCGATGGCAATGGTCGTCCAGCGAGCGAGCCGCGAGGCACATTTCAACTCGTTTTCCTAGCGAGCAAGTCTCGTCTTGCGAGTGAACCGCACCTAGCGAGCGAAAAGGTACAGTGTCGAACATAAGACGAAAATCATTAAACTTATAGAAGATGGCTTGAAAACCTGTGAAACTGTGAGGCAGGTGAATGTTCCGGAATCGAGTATGCATAAGAAGAAACAAGGACAAGGTAAAGGAAAGTTTGATGGCAGACAGATACTTCACACGTGCTAGTGGTAGCAGTGGTGATAGTGGTGGGGAAAGATGAAGGACCAGATGCTGCTGCCCCACTCAGCCCCATTAAACCTATCGACTATGAAGGGTTTGAATGTGATGATGAGATACTACAGGAGATACGGAGAAAGGCTGGTGCTCGGGAGGGTGGCAATGGTGGAGAGGAGGGTGGCGATGGTGGAGAGGAGGGTGGCGATGGTGGAGAGGAGGGTGGCGATGGTGGAGAGGAGGGTGGCGATGATAGAGAGGAGGGTAGCGATGGTGGTGGTGGCGCTTACTCCCCGTAAGCATTCGCACTCCCAACTCCCAACTTTTTTCTCCCCCCAATAAACTGCGTTCTGAGCACTGAATTGTGACTTTTTGATTCTTTGTCCTATTAATTAAGAATATAAAAATGTGACTATTTAGTGGATAAAAGTAGACAAAAATGGAAAAATAGTCGAACTTTCAAGATGTTCCACTCTATTATTATTTTTCTCTATATAAAAATTGCCTCCAAACTAGCGGTTTCACGAGTAGCGAGGTTTCATCAGTCTCTTAAGATCGCTTGTTCCGAGGCCCTACTGTACAGCGCAGTGTAGTGGCTGCTTAAACGTGTATTGTAGTGTAGTGTAGTGGCAGCTTAAAAGTGTACTGTATTGTATTGTATTGTATTGTATTGCATTGTATTGTAGTGTAGTGTAGCGTAGTGATGAGGATATTGTAGAGTACTGTAGTGTAGTACTGTGTTGTACAGAGAGGTTCAACACGGTGTATTATTGTGTCAGACATATATGGAAACCGATGCCTTAAAATTCACTACATTTCCCAGCGAAGACTTTAGCATTACTCCTTAAGGAACTGGCATGTTAAAATTCACCATAACTCACATCGAAGTTTATAAGGTTAAGACGGATGGAAGAAGACGAGGCAGACAAGTAATGAGATGGTGGAGTATGTTAGGGAGGGTGAACAGGGTGAAGGGAGAAGAGATGAAATAAGAACCAGGACCTGTATTGTCGGTGGGTAAGAAGGCTCCCTGGCACCTCTCCCTTTGCGATTTATTTCTGAGCGGATGGAAGACGACGATGCAGACAAGTAATGTGATGGTGGAGCATGTTAGGGAGGGCGTACGGTATTACAGTGGGGAGTTTGGAGAGGGGGAAAAGATGGAACAAGAACAAGGTGGATAACGTCCGAGAGAACGACTATACTCATTTTACTCTAACTTGGCCCAAAATTACCATCTGTCCATCCTGAATGCTGCGTAGTGGCAACAGCTTAACACTAGAATACGATGAAAGTCATGAAGAAGTGCTGTGGGAAGCATGTGGAGTTCCAGTACTTTTTCTGCCTTGACCTACATGAAATAAGCTGCAAAACTACGAAAATCTGGGCCAAGTTAATGTAAAAGACTATAGCAGGGAGTATGAGGAAGAAAAATAGCCAGATCAACAACAATAATTAATGAAAGACTGACTATACTCTTTCTACTTTAACCTGGCTTCATATTACCACTTCTCTATCTCGAATGCATACTTGTAGCAATAGATTAGCGCTAAATTTACTCACACAGTACGATGGAAACATGCAGAGCCGTAGCACTGTATTTTTCTGTCAAAAAGCCATGTAAAAAGCAGCTGCAGAAAGAAAAAAAAATCTGGGCCATGGTTAGGTGGTAGAGTCACAGGTGAGAGCCTGAATTCTTTACTCTCTTAAGCTTTTCGGGCTAAACAGGAGCCATGTTCAGAGTGGGGTTGCAGCATGAAGTAAATGATGAACATGAGAGGATGGGTTCTCCGTAGTCCAAAACGTCTGAGAAAATGAAGAAATTAAGCTCTAACTTGTGTCTCCTCCCATCCAACCTTTCCACCTGTCACAATGGATCATCGACAATCTGGGCCAAGATAATGTGAAATAACCAAAGCAGGTTGAATGAAACGAACGAAGAAAAGCTCAGTAATAAGCGCGGGAATGAGAGCATGCTATAAGAGGTGGATGGCTTTAATATGCGAAGAACCAGGGAGATAAAGAGTGAGAAGAACCAGAGGGATGGTGAGAGACTGACGTGAGCATGCTTGTACGTGGAAAGGGAGAAGGATGAAGTGACAGACCAAGAATAAAATGAACAGCGTGAGAGAAATTAAGCGCGTGGTATTAATGGGGTTACATAAAAAAGATACGAAGAACAAGGCTGATGGGAAGAGAGGTACTGGCCTGTAATGTGACTGGGGAAGAAGATTAAAAATAACGTAAGACAGAGAACAATGTGGATGGTGAGTGATGGACTGGTTGAGGGACAGGAGGGGGGAGTTGCTGCAAATAAGGTGACTAAGAAGAAGCAGATATGGAACCAGGAGAATGGAAAGTGACGGACTGACTAGGAAACTGAATGTGAGAGGGATGCTTGAAGAACAGATACACCAATAATGACAGTGAATGAATATATAGTAGGTATGGCATACGTGAATAAAAAAAAAAAAATAGGAAAGACATAGAAAAAAAAAACAAAGAAGAGGTGAGAAGCAGAAAGAGACCAAGAACGAGACAAAAGCTGTATGCTAGGGGACACAGAGGGCTTTGCAGCACCTCTTCCTTAGCGATCAATTTTGAGAGTTAAGCCTTATCCTTTACTTGTGTGTTACTTTTAATCATTCGCCTGGATGTTACTTACATCGCTAGAATATCGCCACAGTCTGCATCAATAAAACGCAAGAGGATATCGAGGTGTATAACATGAGCAGTATAAACGGCTAAGGATGAGGTGTTAAAAGTCTCCAAAGCCACTTAGATCCACTTAGAATACAAACCAAGAAGTAAACAGGGACAAAGGAGTACAGATTAGTCCTAAGCTCACCCCAAATTAACCTTGTCACTGATCTAAGTAGTGTCGCTGAGTTCACGAGCCTGGATAGTGGTAAAAATATCTGAGCTGGACAATGCGAGAAGAGGAAAGGAGAACCAGAAACATGGCGCTTGAAGATAGACAGATAAGGAGAATGTTCATGAAAGGGGTGCAAGTAAGAGGAAGAAGGCTTTTATTTTATGCCTATTGATTTCACGAGTCACTAAAGCATTACTTATTTATTTATTTATTTTTGAAGAAGAGTAGAAGAGGAAGAAAATGAAAGAATGGTAGGAAAGGGTAAGGAACGCATAGTCGAATCCTAAGTAATTTAAAACATTTCTTGGCCACTGACGTTCACGAGAAGTGGCAGATCGTGGACAAGAATGTGTATGCAGTAGCTGACCGAGGACGAGATAGAAAAAAACAGTAGACGAAAACGAGATAGGCGAAAAGTAGCAGAGACCGAGACAGGGGACGAAGGAGCAGTATATCGAGAACGAGACAAGGGAAGTAGCAGACAAGAAACGAGACAGGGGAAGAAGAACTGGACCGAAGGCAGGACAGAGGAGATGTGAAAGATGAAAAAAAGAGACAAGAGAGTAGAGTGAGGTGAAGCAGGGACTAGTGACAAGGAAAATACCCCCAGTTCCTCACTCCACCTAAAATATATCCTTCTACTTCCATCCCTTTGGCAAATGGAGAGGCAGCGTCCACGAGCCCTTGAGGGATGATTTGTACTGGGTGATGCGGGAACATTTAGAGCATGCCTCACGTCTATTTGTCTACTATTACCATTTAAATGAAGTCCAACGCTGGTAATTGAGAGAGAGAGAGAGAGAGAGAGAGAGAGAGAGAGAGAGAGAGAGAGAGAGAGAGAGAGAGAGAGAGAGAGAGAGAGAGAGAGAGAGAGAGAGAGAGAGAGACTAGAGCCACTGGGATTGCCGCTTGTGAAGCCTGGTCGGGAGAGAACCTGCCTCAAATGACTCGATCATGAAAAAAAAAAGAAAAAGGAAGAAAACTCAGTGCTACGGCTTTTGTGGAATTCCCGGAAGCTGTGGCCTCCTAAATACACATGAAGGCCGAAAGCCGGAATTTGGAAACAATGGAAGGTGCGTCCATTTGTCCATGAAATAGCGTCAGTGTGCGGCCAGGAGGGAAAAAAAAAAAAGTTCCGACAATATCCATTCTCAGCCCGTTTCCCCCTTGCCTCGTGCTGAAACATTTGGACGTTAGTGGGTTGGGGAGGGTAGGGGATAGGTAGGGTAGGGTGGGGAAGAAATAGGTGAGGTTAGGCGAGGTGGCGTGAGGCGGTAGGGTGCATTGTTGGGGTAGGGAAGAGTAGCGGAACAGGTGAGGATGGGTGAGAGTAAGAGAGGTCCGGTAAGGTGGCGTGTGAGGCAGTAGGGGACGTTGGTGGGGTAGGGTAGGGTAGGGGAATAGGTGAGGATGGGTGAGGGTTGGATAGGATGAGGGGAATAGGTGAGCTCAGGTAAGGTGGCGTGTGGAGCAGTAGGCAGATGGGGGGGAGGGAAGGGGGAAGCAAGGTGACGTGTGGAGCAGTCGGGAGATGGGGCGGGGAAGGGAAGGGGGAGGTTAGGTAATGTAGGGCGAAATATAGATTAGAACAAACATTTGGACGTTAGTGGGTCGGGGTGAAGGTGTAAAGGTGTGGTGAGGGTAGGATGGGATGAGGAGAGGTAGGGTTGGGTACAGAGGAGTACAAAGGGAAGCAAACAGCCACAGACCGGTTTGTTCTTTTGTGGCTGTTTGGTATAAAGAAAGCTATAATTAACAAACGAATCTATAAGCTAAGGGCAAGGCTAGGAATGCGGGAAGGGTGAGTGAGAGATGGGCAAGGTGAGGGGAAAGTTAAGGTTGGGTGAGGGTAGGGTGAGGGTAGGGTTGGATAGAGTAGGAGGAGAGGTATGGTTGGATGACAATAATGTTGGGGGGGGGAGGGAGGAAGGTAAGGTCGGGTGAGGGTAGGGCTGGTTAGGGTGATAAGAAAGAACAGTTGAGGGTAGGGTAGGGTGAGGGGTTAGGAAAGGTCGGTTGGGGGTAGGGTTAGGAACAGGGTACAGATGAAGTCGTTGGGTACGGTAGGGTAGGGCGAGGGGCTAGATAAAGTCGTTGGGTAGGGTAGGGCTGGAGGACAGATAAGGTTGGGTGAGGGTAGAGTAGGATTGGGGGATTGGGGAGGTCATATGAGGGGGGGTGAGGAGATGGGAGAGGAAGCGGCTGGGTAGGGCGAAGCTGGGTAAGGTAGGGTCATAATATGGGTTAGGGCTGAAACATTTGGGCGTTAGTGGGTTAGAGATGGAGGTATGGGATGGGGTGACGGCAGTGTAGTGTGGGGAAGGGAAGGGGAAGGGAAGCGTAGGGTAGGGTAGGGTAGGGTAGGGGAGGGGAGGGTAGGGGAGGGGAGGGTAGGGTAGGGTAGGGTAGGGTAGGGTAGGGTAGGGTAGGGTCAGTCGAGGCGAGGTAATTTCTAGAGGTGTGGTGGGGTAGGGTGAAGGCGGGTAAGATAGTGTGGAAAATAGTCGAGGATAGACACATTTGGACGGTAGTGGATTGGGCGGTGGAGGTAGGATGGGATGCGGTGAGGCTCGGGGTGGGGTCGAGTAAGATGAGAGGAGGGGTAAATTAAGGTAATATGACGTAAGGTGAGGTGGGGTGGGGTGTAGAAGGTGGGAAATGGTGAGGTAAGTCGGAGTGTTGTGGGAAGAGGAGGTGGTAGGATAGGTTGAGGCTGGTGATGGGGAGAATGGGTGGGGGATGTTAGGTTGGTGAGGTGAAGGGGAGGGGAATGACCAGTTAGACGAGTGGGTACGGAATACCAGACTGAGTGGAGTTAGGAATGGGGAATGGGAGGGTTTAGAGTGCGTGAGATGAGAGGTTAAGACTGGGTAAATATAATGAGGTGCGGTTTACTGTAGGGTAGATGGGGTGAGTGAGAAGAGGTGGGATGAGAATGGGGTGATGGGGTGCGGTATGGTTTATTATAATTGGGTGTCTGATTAAAGAAATTGTTCCTGGCAGCGCTGCGGTTCATAGGGCTGTATTTCACGGGGCTCTGAAGAACAGGCTCGTATTCTAGTCAATTAAGGACGCTCCCTAGCATCTCTTTCTCAGGGATTTATTTCTACACCCGACCACCTCATTCTCTCATTTACTTCTGCACTCTACCACTCCTTTCTCGGCGATTTATTTCTGCACTCTAGCACCTCATTCTCAGGGATTTATTTCTGCACTCTAGCACCTCTTTCTCAGCGATTTATTTCTGCGCTCAAGCACCTCCTCCTCAGCGATTTATTTCTGCACGCTGGCACCACTTTCTCAGGTATTTTTTTCTGCACTACAGCACCTCTTTCTCGGGGTATTATTTCTGCATAAGACATGTTCATTTTGTCTTGTATGAGATATATGCAGTTTATTTCGAAATCAGAAAGACATAACAAACAAGGAATAACTGGGTGTAGTATGCAGAATAAATCGCTAAGGAAGAGTTGCAAAGGAGCCTCATAAACTGCAGGTAGGACCGTTTGTAACAATTTTTCCGCTCTGATTTATACTGTACATTACATTTTAGTATCCTCTTGTATGTTATTGATGTAAACTAGGCCGATATCAAATAATGTATGAGAATGTTGAGGTAAAATATGCATAAACAAATCGCTTAGGAAGAGATGCTATACGAACCTTCCTACGCGACGAAGACTAGGGCTGATAATAGGGCAAAGAAATGGGTGAGATGGTATGGTGAAGTACTGAGGGCGAGGTGGGAGCGAGAAAGAGAGT
>NC_137041.1:8630750-8643250 GCF_032717465.1 Coenobita brevimanus
GATGAGTGATTAAGGATTTCGAGGCAGAGGAGATTTTTAGCGAAAGTTAGGAACACGAAAATGCTTGACACTTACCAATACATCACCTTCTCCCCTCTTACTGCTGTCATATTATTTATATCATTCCTCCTCCTAACCAACACCCCATTCTACCAACAACCCATTAAACTACAACCTACCAACACCCTTTCATATTAGCACTTGTACGAACACCCCACTTTACATACATTCGATCCTACTGGCACCCAACCGTTCAAAACACCTATACTGAACACTCATACCAGTACCCCATCCCTCGAGCACCAACATCCTACCGAATTTTATATCAACATCCCATCTTACCAACAGCCATACCGATCTCATGCAACTAACCCTCACACCGACGCCCCGTCCTACCAACTACTCATCCTGCCAACACCCTCTTCCCTCATCCTGCCAACACCCTCTTCCCTCATCCTACCAACATCCCCCAGCCTATAAACAGCCCTCCCAAAGCACCCTGCCAACCCTCCCCACTTTCCACAACACCCCAACCACTTTACAACCAAACCCACCCCGATTCTACGCGTACCAACACTTCACCACCTACCCAACCCCCTCTCCCAATCTGCCAGCCTTTCTATTCTTTCAATATACCCATTCATCTTACAAACAACACCCACACCATCATACCACCATCCCTCCAAACTAACCAACCTCCCTCACCATCCTACAAACCTTCCTACCAATACTCCCCACCCATCCAACTCACACCCATCATTCTTCATTTTCTTCCTTATCCAACCAGCAACCCCACGAACAACCCCACCTCAACCTACTCCTTCACTATCACACCACCTCACCCCACATTCTACCAACCACCCCTACCACCCCACCCACAATATCCCCACCATCCTACCACCCCCACCTCTTTCCTACCCACACCCCTCCCCACCATCCTGCCAACCAACCCTCCCATCATCCTCACACCACCCAACCAATCCTTGCTCCTACTTATTCCCACCAACATCCAACCAATTCTCCCACCTTCACTCCAATACCCGACACCCATCCTACCAACAACACTCCCACCATCCTACTCCCCTTCCTACCAATCTCCCACTACACACCACCCAAACTCCCATTCTACCAACACTCACCTCCACTGACCCACCACCAACCCACCGACTATCCCACACATCTAACCAATCCCCCACCATCATGCCAACACACCAAGCTATATGAATACTTAAAATCATTCATCCTCCAACTCACATGACCCCTACCATCCTCCACCACCACCCACCAACCAACATAACCAATACCTCCACCATCTTCCCACCATTTCTATCAACCACCCCACCTTTCTACCAACCCTCCCATTCTCCTACCAACCCTTCAACCTATCCACCAACTACCTCACCTACTAAACCCACAACCATCCTACCAACCCCCTAACTTTCTGCTAACATACCAAGCTTTACCATTCCTACAAACCCTCTCACCATCCTATCAACCCTTTAACCTTCCCACAACACCTTAAACATCCAACCACTAACTCCCTATCTACCAACCCCACCACCAGCACCCTACCAACCCCTCACCTTCCTACTAACACACCAAGCCTTACCATTACTATACCAACCCTCGCACCCTCCTACCAACCTTTAAACAGGCCCAAACACCCTAACCATCCAACCACCAACCCTCCTATCCTACCAACCACCCACCCTGCCAACCCCCCACCTTCCTGCTAACACACCAAGCTTTATGCCTACTTAAAATCACTCATCCTCTGCCTCTCGGAAGTTAATGCCGTCATAAAACCGGGAATTCTTATATATTTATGAATTCTCAGGCCGCGGTATCTGGAAGACCATAAAAGAGGCGTAAATAGAGGGAACATTAAATTCTGCCTATCTTAGGGTTTGTGGCGCATTTTTGGTGGGTGGGCTTATGTTCTAGTGTGTGTGTGTGTGTGTGTGTGTGTGTGTGTGTGTGTGTGAGAGAGAGAGAGAGACCCGGGAAATATGGGGAACTGAGAGACAGGCCTGGTTAAGATTTTTCCACTTATAAGTTTACCCAAAAGGTCGGTAGGATTTTGTTGGGTGGGGTATCAACTATGTTTTTGAGGGACAGAAAGAGCAGAGTGGAATGAGAGGGGATGGAGAGGGATGTGGAATGAGAGGGGATGGAGAGGGATGTGGAATGAGAGGGGATGGAGAGGGATGTGGAATGAGAGGGGATGGAGAGGGATGTGGAATGATAAAAAAAAAACTGAAGATAGCAGATCTGATGGATATGCTCTGAAGAGAATGACTGGTGCTTAACTTTTTTTTTTTTACAATAATTTTTTTATCATCTTTTCACGACACATTCTTCTATCTCTTGAGCTATGATTCTCTCTCCCTCTCTCTCTCTCTCTCTCTCTGGGAGAATGAGTGAGGAACTAGTAGTTAACTAGACTCTGCCTAGCATCATTTTTAACATCTTTTCATGATCTGTGCCATTACATTCTCTCTCTCTCTCTCTCTCTCTCTCTCTCTCTCTCGCTGTGTGTGTGTGTGTGTGTGTGTGTATGTGTGTGTGTGTGTGTGTGCGTGCGTTTATTTGTATAAGTATATGCATGTGTGTATGTTTAAGCATCATCCATTCATAACTCATCATTCTCCCTAGTTTAACCATTTCTCCGTAAGGTGTAACTTTTATTTATATCAGGCTAGGACCAGACAATAATATTTATCTTAAAAAGTTCTCAGAGTGGCCAAAGGGTTAATGAATCTATCTCTAACCCCTCCAGTTCGAAGTGTCTCCTGAGCGAAATAAAATCGTCTGGAGAGTGCATGAAAAAATATAAAAATCGTCTTAGGCTTGAAGAGGTTAAGGTTAATGAGCTGAAAATTCTCTCGTGTCATGGTTCTCTCTCTCTCTCTCTCTCTCTCTCTCTCTCTCTCTCTCTCTCTCGTCCCCTGCCACTGTAAAATGCAAAGGGCCGAGCAACCAACCCTCAAGAGACAGTCAGTAACTTCTTGACTCCTTTCTCCCTTTTCTCCTTCTCCCTTCCCTTCCTCCCTTTTCTCTTTCTTCCCCCCCTCCCTATCTTTCTTGCTTTTTTCTCTCTCCCTTTTTTCTCTGTTTCTTCCTCCTTTTTCTCCTTTGCTGCCCCTTCTTTCCTTCCTGAATTTGTTTTCTCACTACTTCCCTTCTGTTCTTTTCCTTTTACTCTCTCCTTATCTTTCTTATCTCCTTCCTTTCGTCCCCCTTCCTTTCTCCTTTCTCTCTTCTCGTCCTCCCTTCCTTCCCTCTCTTTATCCTTTCTCCTCTAGCATCCTTAACTCTACTCCCCTTTCTTTAATTATCCCCACTTTATTTCTTTCTTTTCCTGCGTTCCTGTCCTTCTGCCCTCCTTTTACCTTTCCCCTTCCTTCCCATATATACCCCTCTTTTCTCTGTCCCCTTCATCCCCTCTCTTCTCTACCCATTCCTTGCCCTCTCTTCCTTTCCTTTCCTACTCCTCCCCTCTCCCCATCTTCATTTATTATCTCCTCTTTAATTACACATTCTCTCTCTCTCTCTCTCTCTCTTGCTAGCCTCTTTTTCGTCTCCCTGGTTGTGTCGGCCGTATCTCCACTTTACTGACATATTTATCACCTATTTCTTCTCCACTGATATTCCCACCAGCCACAGTCATCGATTTGTTCTCTCTCTCTCTCTCTCCATCCATCATCCAATCCTGCGTCGTCCCATCAAAACAAAGAGGTCGGGAGGATATTCTGCTCAGTCGACATATACCACACCCTTTATACTCTAACTTGGCCTATAATTGCAGTCTCCCCATCTTGAATGCAGAGTTGCAACGATAAAATAACGCCCAAATATAGTGTTAGTCATGAAGAAGTGCTATGGAGAGGAATCAGAGCCACAACATTTTTTTTCTGCCACTGAGCTACGTGGAATAAGCTGCAACAGGACGAAAATCTGGGCCAAGTTAGAGTAAAATCAATATACCAAAGAATTACAACGAGACAAAATAAATTAGTAACTTCTTAACTATAATTCCATGGTATATTTTCGATTTTACTCTTACCTTATCTCAGCAATTTTATTTAGTTCAAGGGAGATGTCTAGCAATGAGGGAGGTTGAGGAAGGGTATAATTAGGGTAAATTTTGAAAAGCCTCCCCTTAGCATAAAAAACGTGGTCTGGCAGCAAGAACATTAAAGATGTCATCGGGGTCAAGGGAGAGAGAGAGAGAGAGAGAGAGAGAGAGAGAGAGAGAAGAGAGAGAGAGAATGAATCAAGAAAAACTATGCCCTACCATCCCCCAAACTGCATCCAAGAAGAGGAGGAGGGCCGAGACTGCAGGGTGAGGGCCCCCCCCCCCAAAAAAAAAAAAAAGAGAAAAATGTACCCAGTTTAAAAGCACCTGCAGTAAGTCAGTGTCCCTTGAAAATAAACAGGGATACGGGGTCAGTCCTGCCAGCTATAAAGGGCAAAAGACAGAAATAGGGAACAGGTTGACCCAAATCTTGAAAAATATGAGACAGGAGGAGGGGGAGGGCTGGAAAGTGGGTTAAGATGAAGAAAAATAAAAGAAACTGGGTTGGAATGTAGGTTAAGATGAGGAAAAATTAAAGAAACTGAGCTGGAAAGTGAATTAACACGAGGGGAAAAAAGGAAACTAAGATGGAAAGTGGGTTCAAATGAAGGGGAAAAAAAAAAAAAGGAAATTAAGCTGGAAAGTGGGATAAGGTGAAGAAAAGTTAAACTGAACTGGAAAGTGGATTATGATGAAAAAAAAAATGAGCTGGAATGTAGGTTAAGATGAAGAATAAAAGGAAACTGAGTTGGAAAGTGGAATAACATGAGGAAAAATTAAAGAAACTGAGCTGGAAAGTGAGTTAAAATGAAGGTTAAAAAAAGGAACCTAAGCTGGAAAGTGGGTTAAGATGAGGAAAAATAAAAGAAACTGAGCTGGAAAGTGGGTTAAAATGAAGGGGAAAAGGAAACAGATGGAAAGTGAGTTAAAATGAAGGGGAAAAGGAAACAGATGGAAAGTGGGTTAAAATGAAGGGGAAAAGGAAACAGATGGAAAGTGAGTTAAAATGAAGGGGAAAAGGAAACAGATGGAAAGTGAGTTAAAATGAAGGGGAAAAGGAAACAGATGGAAAGTGAGTTAAAATGAAGGGGAAAAGGAAACAGATGGAAAGTGAGTTAAAATGAAGGGGAAAAGGAAACAGATGGAAAGTGAGTTAAAATGAAGGGGAAAAGGAAACAGATGGAAAGTGAGTTAAAATGAAGGGGAAAAGGAAACAGATGGAAAATGAGTTAAAATGAAGGGGAAAAGGAAACAGCTGGAAAGTGAGTTAAAATGAAGGGGAAAAGGAAACAGCTGGAAAGTGGGTTAAAATAAAGGTTAAGAAAAGGAAACTCAGCTGGAAAGTAGGTTAAGATGAGGAAAAATGAAAGAAACTGAGCTGGAAAGTGGGTTAAAATGAAGAAATATTAAAGAAACTGAGTTGGAAAGTGGGTTAAAATGAGGGGAAAAAGGAAACTAAGTTGGAAATTGGGTTAACATGAAGAAGAAAAAAAACTGAGCTGGAAAGTGGGTTAAAATGAAGGTTAAAAAAAGGAAACTAAGCTGGAAAGTGGGTTAAGATGAAGAAAAAAAAATGAGCTGGAAAGTGGGTTAAGATGAAGAGAAATTAAAGAAACTGAGCTGGAAAGAAGGTTAAGATGATGAAAATAAAAGAAATAGCTGGAAAGTGGGTTAAAATGAAGAGAAAAAAGGGAACAGCTGGAAACCGGGTTAAGATGAAGAAAAAAAAGGAAACTAAACTGGAAAGCAGGTTAAGATGATGATAAAAAAAAGAAACTGAGCTGGAATGTGGGTTAAAATGAAGGGGGGAAAAAAAAAGGAAACTAAGCTGGAAAGTGGGTTAAGATGAAGAAAAATTAAAGAAATTGAGCTGGAAAGTGGTTTAAGATGAGGAAAAATAAAAAACTGAGCTGGAAAGTGGGTTAAGATAAAGAAAAAGAAACAGAGCTGGAAAGTGGGTTACGAAGAAGAAAAAATAATATAAACTGTGAAATCTTGCTTCAACGAAAAGAGGGATACAAGGAGGGACCAAATCCTAAATACATAAATTAATAAACACAGAAACGGACTTACTGAAGAAGACAGAGAAACCTATCAATATGAACTTAGGTAACAAAGTGAGTCAAATTAAAACTGTGCCCCTCCCCAGAAAACAACTATCTAAAAAGACGAACAAGAGGCCTTGGACAAGGACTGATCAAAAGATGACGACCAAGGACCGGACAAAGGACATGGTACGGATCGCGACGTGGAATGTAAGGGGTGCGAATGACGAGGTAAAAGAGAGATAGAATGTCCAGGTGCTTGAGGGTGCCAAAGTGGATGTATGTGTAGTAACTGAGAGGAGAGAGTGTGAGAGAATGGGAGTATGGATGGGGTATATGTGCAGGAGCAGGTAAGAATAAGAGAGCAATAGAAGGAGTGTGTATTGTTGTGAGTAAAAGATGAAAGAACATAAGAGAGTATGGATCAGTTGGTTCAAGGATTGTGTGGGTAAGACTGAAAGTTGGAATACAAATGTGGGCGATTGTGTGCGTGTATGCGCCAACGCAAGATCGTGCAAGCAGTGAGAGAAGAGTTCTGGACAAATGTGGAACTGTGCATGGAAAAGTTTGGAAGGAATGAGAGAGTGTTTTTGACGGGTGATATGAATGGTAAAGTTGGGAATGTGAAGGTGGATGGAATAGTTGGTGAGTGGGGTGTGCCTGCTGAGACAGAGGAGAATGGCAGTGCGTTAGTGGACATTTGTACCGGGAGGGGGTTGGTGATAACCAACACCCTCTTCAGGCACAAAATGATCCGCAGGTATACATGGCGAGTGATGAGAAGGGTGGGTGGTGAACTGAATGAAAGGAAGGCAATGACTGATTATGTGTGTGTGGATGAAAGGATGCGAAGATGTGTAATGGATGCAAGAGCTTATAGAGGCTGGGGGAGTGAACTTTCTGACCACTACTTTTGTGGTGGCCAGAATCAAGATCCAAGTAAGATAGAGAAACAGAAGGGAATGACGGGAGGAAGGAGTAGTTGCAAGGAGAGTGGAAAGGTTACAAGAGGATGTGAAAAAGGCAGAATATGAGAGAGAAGTAGCGGAACGATTGGGTAAATATTAATTGGAGCAGATGGGGGACGTGGAAGGTGCGTGCAAGATATTCATGGAAGAAATATGTGCAGCATGTGATGTGGTGTGTGGGGTGAAGAGAAGACGGAAGGGGGTGCAAGGAACAGCATGGTGGAATGAAGAGGTGAGACAGGCTGTGGCACAAAAGAAGAAAGCATACAATGAATGGATGAGAAATAGGGGCGTGGAAGAAGCTGAGAGGTGGAAGAGAGAATTATATGTAGAAAGGATGAGAAAGGTGAAAAGATTAGTAAGAGAGAGTAAGAAGAGAGTGAATTTGGAAGGAAATTGAGTGTAAAGTGGAGGGACTGTAAGAAAATGTTCTGGAAAGAGGTGAAGAGTGTAAGACAGGGTGGAAGTGAAGTTAGTAGGGGAGTGAAAGATAAAAATGGTAGATTACCAGTGGAGAAGGGAGAAAGAGTGAGCAGATGGAGTGAACACTTTACGGAATTGTTGAACATAGAGAATGGGAGTAATGCGAGTATAAGTGGCTGGGAAATGGCTGGGAGAAAGAGGGAGGTGAGAAAACAGGAAGAACCCAGTAGGATAGAAATTGTGGAAGCAATGAAGAAAATCAAATTAGAGAAAGCTCCAGGGATTGATGGAGTGTGTGGTGAAATGCTGAAGCATGGGGGAGAGATAGTAGTAGAATGGATGTGGAAAATGTGCAGATGGGCCTGGGAAGAAGGCAGAGTCCCGGAGGACTGGAAGTCAGGTATAATTATTCCCTTGTACAAAGGAAAAGGGGAAAAAGAAGCGTGTGGTAATCACAGGGGCATTTGTCTTCTTAGTGTAATGGTAGGATACTTATTGACAGAGTTTGGGAAATAACAGAGGAATTAGTTGGAGAAGAACAAGGAGGCTTTAGGAAGGGAAGAGGTTGTGCAGATCAGATATTCATTCTTATATCTTTAGTGGAAAAGTTTCTAGAGAAGAGAATGAAGCTGAATGCAGCCTTTATGGATTTGGAGAAAGTATATGACGGGGTGAATAGACAAGGCTTGTGGAAAGTATTAAGAATATATGGAGTAGATAGGAAGTTGTTGAATGCTGTGAAGAGTTTGTATGATGGTGCTAAGGCTGCAGTGCGTGTGGATGGTGAACTGAGTGAATTTTTCTCTTTGAAGGTTGGGTTGAAACAGGGATATGTCATGTCTCCATGGTTGTTCAATCTGTACATGGATGGGGTAATAAAAGAGATAAAAGGTAGGGAAGTGGATGTTGGAGTGGCCCTAGTGAGAAAGGGTAGTGTTTAGAAAATCCCTGTACTGTTGTTTGCAGATGATACTGTGTTGTTAAGTGAAGTCGATGGGGAGCTGCAAGGCTTGGTGGATGAGTTTGGAAGAGTGTATAAGAAACGGAATCTAAAGGTGAATGTAGGGAAGAGTAAAGTGATGGTCTTTGAGAGAGGTGAAGTCAGTGAATGTACAGTGAGGTTGGATGGTGAGGAAATGGAAAATGTGAGTACGTTTAAGTACTTGGGTAGTGTGATGAGTAAGGATGGAAGTTTGGAGGGTGAAGTGCTTGAAAGGGTACAACAAGGAAGAAAAATTGCTGGTTCCTTGAAAGCAGTGGTAAGAAACAGAGAAGTGAGCATGGAAGTGAAAAAGTTACTACATGACAGTATTGTGATACCAACTTTAAGTTATGGAAGTGAAGTTTGGACGTTGTTGGAAGGACCCAAGTCAAGAGTGACAGCAGCGGAAATGAGTTATTTAAGAGGAGCATGTGGAGTCACATGGAAAGACAGGTTGACAAATGAGGATATAAAGAAGCGTTGTGGAGGTGAATGTGATGGCAAGCGTTAGGAGGAACACACTGAGGTGGTTTGGCCATGTGGAGAGGATGGAGGGTGAGAGACTGACGAGGAGAGTATGTGAGTGAGGTGGAGGGGGGAGAGAGAGGGGGAGGCCAAGGATGATATGGAGGGATGGAGTGGAGAGGTATATGAGAGAGGGGGGTGTAAGTTGGGACCACGGCAGTGAAATGGCGGGGGACAGGGCGACGTGGAGGCGATTTGTTTGTGGCCACCCCGTACGGGATTAAGGCGTCTGGCAATAGATAGATGTACAGATAATTTAAAAGGAAACAGAGGCTAAAGAGAGACAGGGCAAGAAATGGATATAAATGGGAAAGAGGGCAAGAGATCGATTTACGCTGCTACACAGGGGTTTGTTGCATAAAAATGTGACCCAAATCTTAAAAAGGAAAAAAAAAAAAAAGGAGAGGGGGAAAGGAGTGGAGGTGGAAAAAGATGAGAAGGAACAGAAAGGAAGAAAAGGAGGGAGGGAGGTGGAAAGAAATGAGAAGGAACAGAAAGGACGAAAAGGGGGGAGGGAGGTGGAAAGAGATGAGAAGGAAGAGAAAGGAAGAAAAGTGGGGACAGAGGTGGATAAAGATGTGAAGGAACAAGTAATCAACAGTTAGTGTCTGTACTAGAGCCACTGCAGGATTAGACCATCTCCTGAGAGGGTTAACAGTCGGCATGAACCCTTCCCGTTCTGGCAAAAGATGAATGATGAGGAGACGTTGTAGTGAGAATGAAGGATGAGAAGGTCGTAGTGAAAATGGTTCTCTGTGTGTGCTAATGTTTATACGTGTTACTGGAATGATTTGACTTTACACCTTCACTCAAATGATGTGTTTTGTATTTTACTCAATCTCCAATCAACTATGCTCAACGAAAGAGATTTTTCGAGCTGGAAAGTTGATGCAGCTTCCATTACCACCTTCACTACTAGAGGTCATTCCTAAACCGAGCAAAATCATCTGTACGATGCAAACATGGAAAAAAAAAAAAAAATCATCGCACTGACAGGGCCAAATATCCGCCATGGCTCTGGATTCGAACACTGAAGCATCGAACCCTAAACTGAGGCTCCGGAACAAACTGAATGAAGGTTCAAGGAAAAAAAAAAAAGGGACATCTAACCACACTGCAAAGAAGCGAAACAAACCGAAACAAATCTCTAAAATCTCATAGGGAACGACAAACGATAAATGTGAGGGTGGTGTTAGTAAGAAATGAAGACTCTTGGCAACTCAGGAGAAAGACAAGAGTTTAACCTAAATCTTTAACCCCTTGAATCCGACCCCGTAATTTTTTAATCTTCCCATATCCCAACAAAATTATTCAGCTTCAGGACAGACTTTTCAAACTGGTAAGATAAATTTTTCTTTAACTTCTTCAGTACTAAAAATCCTTTGTTGAATAAATGAGCATAGCAATGGCAGGGACGAAGTAAAAATCCGTCATAGGTTTCGGGGGACCAAAAATTAAGGAGGGGAAATGAGAGGAGGAAAGACAGGAAAGTGGGTATTTTAAAAAGGAAAACAGACGTGGAGATTCCCAAACACATACTATACGACCTGAGGAAAAAAAAACAGAAAAAAAAAAAGAGGACATAAAAGAACAATGGATAAAAATGAAATGGAAGACGCGCAACCAAAAGATGGAGAGATGTATCATTCGTAGAACCAAATCTTGAACAAAAAAAAAAAGTGGTTTTACTTCTTTTGCCATTATCTTAGGCTCATTTCTCTTTTTCGCTTCTTCTCGTCTTCTACTCTTTCTTTTCTCTCTTTCAACACTTTCCTTTTTTTCTCTCTCTCTACTGTTCTATTTTTTAAAAAATTTCTATTCCTGTCCGTTTTTCCCCAGCCTCTCCTTCTTGTTTATTTTCCTTTTTCTCTAACATGGTTCTCCACCACCCCTTCCTTTATTCCCCATTCTCTCTCTCTCTCTCTCTCTCTCTCTCTCTCTCACACACACACACACACACACACACACACAAGCGGTCACAGGCGCAATATAGCGGACATCGAGAGTGAGGGGGATTTGAGGCTGGCCCAGGGGAGGTTATTGGAGTCTGGGGAAGAGGGAGATGGGGAGGAAGAGGGAAGTGTAGGGGAAGAGGAAGAAAGGCAGGATGTGGGAAGTGTAGAGGAAAGAGGTGGGGCTGGGGAGGGGAGGATGGTGGGGCGAGGTATGGATGTTGGGAAGGGGAAGGGAGGGGGAGATGAAAGCTGGGGTGGGGAAAGCTGGCGAGGAGGAAGGATGGGGTAGACATTAAACAGGGGAGAGGAGGCGAGGGGAGAGGAGGCGAGGGGAGAGGAGGAGAGGGAAAAGGAGGGGGTGAAGGTTGGGGAAGGACAAGAGATGACAGAGTTGAGACGGAGGTTGATAGGGAGGGAGGAGTGTTGAGGAAGGTGGTGGTGTTGGGGAAGGGATGGAGAGAAGTTGAAGAGGGGGATGGGGAGGGAGGTAGAAGTGTAAAGGAAGGAGGTGGTGTTAGGGCAGGGGAGGGATATTTGTGGGTGTTAAGACTATTGTACTGTGTGCGTGTTGTGGCGGTAGTAGTGGTGTTATGGTGGAAGTGGAAAGGATAGGCAGGATAGTCAATGTAGGGAGATAGGGGTGAGTGGTCAGTGAAGCAGAGGGACGGAACGCAGATCAGATAGAGTAAGGAGGAGCTAAAAAAAGACCAGGAAAGTCGACGGAAGTGGTTAAGATGGTTGATGGCGAGAGGGGGAAAAAAAAAAAGTAAAAAGCATGAGGGACAGGGAGAGAATAGCCAGAGAAGTAAAATAGTTTAATAGTCAGCGAAGGGTGTGAGTGGAAAGGAATAGGGTTGTCAATGAATGGAGAAGGGAAAATTGAAAATGGGTCGGATAGTCAATGATAAGAGGTAGAATTGTCGACGAGGGAGAGGAGGGGGTAGGATAGTTAGTCAATGGAGAGAGGAGTGAATGGGGGCAGGGAGTTAGGGAATTCGAATTGAGGAGTGATTTTAGATACTTGGGTAGAGGCTTATTTGAGTTTGTGAGAGTAGGAATTGGGTCGGGATGAAAGAGGCTTGGCTGTGGAGGCTGTGGGTGAATAAACAGATAGACAGACAGACAGACATAGATAGACGGATAGAGATAGGATGGATAGACGAAGATAAGGATAGAGATATGGACAAAGACAGAACAAGTGTTAGAGAGAGAGAGAGAGAGAGAGAGAGAGAGAGAGAGAGAGAGAGAAAAAAAATAAACACACACACACACACACACACACACACACACACACACACACACGCACACACACACGCACACACACACGCACACACACACGCACACACACACACACTGTTGCCGAGATCGTGGGAGCTCTCCACACACCCTCTACTCCACAACTCTATCTCTTTGTCCCCATCTCTGTCCTATAGCCTCCTTTTTTCCCACTGCACATGCACTCTTCACCATCAAAGGAATATTATGGCTATCGCGACATCAGAACCAGACATGGAGATGGTGGTC
>NC_137041.1:8650750-8778250 GCF_032717465.1 Coenobita brevimanus
CTCCTCCTATACCTTTTTTTTTTCTTTCTTTCTTTCCTTTCCGTGTTCCCAGTTTTGGATACTACCCAGTTCGTTACCAGCAAGCGTAATAGGGTTGGGATGATGATGGTGATGACTGACAAGAGCAAGGCATTAATTTTCGGATTCACCGGCTCACTGCAAATGTTCGTTATTGCTTCACCTATCATGAAGGGCTAATCCTGTATGATACATTACATAATCAACCAGTCGAGGGATGCCTTCACGTGGTGGATATGGTTGGGCAAGTCGTGTCCTCAGTTATACAAACTTTCATCAATTACCTCCATATCCCCCGAAAGGAGAACTGTCGACTGCAGGAGACGGGCCACTTCAACTTGAAGTCAGCCGAATTCACGTTCAGATGACCCCCGAGTTACCTAATCACCATCAAATCCATCAACAGGCCAATGAAGTCCTTTTAAATGAACGTTATAATAGCGGCGTGCAAGCTCGATACGTTGTGTGCGTGCAACTTGAAGGTTATTTGAGCCTGTTCGGATCTAGAACTGAAATGGAGACCTGAATTGTAAAACGATGGTTGCGTACCGTAGCCTGAAGTAAGGATCGGATGCCATTTTTTTTTTTTTAACCAAGTCAGATGGAAGTCTCTCATACATTTAAAAAAAAAAAAAAAAAAAAAAAGGTACAATTATTAGGTACACACATTCTTACTAGTCTATAGCTTTAAAAGAAAATTACGGAGACGAAGATACTTGCTTAGGCTTGAAATCAGGAAAGCTATCTTTTTTTTTTTTTTTTTTTGTTCAGGTGCAACTATTCGTATGCTAGGTGGGTTCCCTCCCCAACTCATCAGCCAGCGTGGGTTAGGTATGGTTCAACACCCTCAGGTAATGAAGGGAAATCCCACTCCAATTCGTTATTTCTTCTTCTTCTAATTATTATTATTATTATTATTATTATTATATTTATCATCATCATCATCAAGACCTCCACTGGCTTTGTACTTATTTTCAGATGGTGCAAAAGAACTGTTCTCTTTGGCATTGTCACTTGCCCTAATATCACCACCTCCCCCTTTGAATACCAAATTGTAACAATATATGAACACTACAATATAATGCTAGTCAAGAAGTAGTACCGTACTAATAATGCTAGTCATGAAGAAGTGCTATGGAAAGAATGTACAGCCTTTTTCTGATATTGAGCTTCGTGAAAAGCTGCAAACTGATCAAAATCTAAGCCACGATAAGTTGAAAAAACTATCGGTAAAAAAAAAAAAAAAAAAAAAAAAAAAAAACACTCCTTTTTTATCTCTTTTTGGAGACCATGAGAGTCAGAGGTGTTGGAGACACCGAAGCTATAATAATCTGATCACTTTGATTTGGCGCAAAATGCCACCTCCACATCTCGATTGCTGTCCTGTTACAAAGAGATTAACACTAGAATATGGTGCTTATTCACGAAGAAGTGCTATGGTATGGGTTTGTTACAGTATTGCTTTATTTGATCGCTGAGCTACGAAAAATAAACTGTATACGTTCGAAAATCTGGTCCAAGTTAAGGTGAACAAACTGTAGGTTACCGCAGCCCTAATCATTTAAGTCGTAAGAGATAACCCTGCGTCCCACGAAGAATTTTAATAACAGAAAACCCCCCAATCACATTTGGGTTTCGAACAGTGGCGCCTTAACACATGCCCATCTCCTGTCCGATTCTACCAACCATGCCACAAACATAACAAGAAACAGCAAATGATGTATCGAAAATCCCTGACCTCCTGTTCGTTGTTGATGTTACTAAGATAATATATGGCAAATAATATCTCGAAAATCCCTGATGTCCGCTCGTTGCTGATGTTACTGTAACCCCAGGATCTTCTGAATATAACCCCAGTGGACTGCAGGCTGAAGTTACCCTCTCATGCAGTCCACCATCCTCTTTTGGGGGGACAGGAGGGAGTTGAGGGACATTTGTATGACCAGGACAGATTAGCCACTTGGTAATATAGGTGCCACCAAAATAAGCGTCCCTCTCCAGCATCGACACGGTGTTCGCGCCCCTGTAAACGTCAAAACCATCCAGAGAGAGAGAGAGAGAGGCCAAGAATACCTCCTGGCCTGTGACCCTACCGAGAGACACTCCCCCCACAGCGACCGAACAAGCGCAAATAGAGGGAAATGGACGCGGGCTGGGAGCAACTCGTAAACTGGCCAGAACAAACACGCACACATGCAAGTACACACACATACACACACGGGTTAAAACACATGCACACACACAGGCTAAAACACATGCACACACGCGAAAAAATCTACAAGCAAAAAACTGGCGAACAAAGTACCATAAAACAAACATGCATAAATACACAGTATATGCATAAACCCATACCAGGGATAAAAACATTAATCACACACACACACACACACACACACACACACAGTCATCCATACAAGCTCACACATCCACAAAACACCATCCAACACCTACACCCTCTTCCCCTATTAAGAAAAAAAGAAAAGGCTTACCCCGACAGCACACACATACAAAACACACAGAAGCTTAGGCCGAAAATACAACTGTTCTCTTTTGTTGGATTGGCTGGCGGGTGAGTGACTGGTTTAGTTGCGAGGGTACTTGGCATTCCGAACCTAAACGAGGCCCTAGGGGTAAAAAACAATAGACCCGCTGTAAAGAGGGCCAAGGTACAAACAGGGAACACATTTACGACGACTAACCGAACTGTGGCAAGCTCCAGTTTGGGTCCCCATGGCTGGTTGGACAAGGGTGGAATGAATAACTAAGGTGTTCTGCCATTATGTGTTTGTAAAAGTAAATGAGAGAGGGCTTTAATGGGGGAGTCTCAATATATAGTCTATTCTGCTACCTACCTGCGTAGCTACTGAAGTACCTAACAACGACCCTCTTTACCTACTTGAACAATACATGTCCTATGGAAAAGCTGTATGTGTATAAAGTCACTTACAGTGCCTACTTGTTTATCTTTCCTCCATGTACGAACACATTTGCATTCAATAGTATTGAATATTTTCGCGGAACAAATATGGCCCAGAGGGTCACGAACACCATGTGGACAATGCACAGGATTCGTGGGAGAGGATATAGTTTCCAACCTCAACCCTCCCGCCATGAAATTAAACACTTTTCATTATAGAAAAAGAAGCAAAATTCTAGAGCCAAAGGCGAAGGGGAAAATGATTAACCGTAGCTTACCAGATTCACTAACTTTGGGAGCCAGGGGTAGGGTCACAGTCTTTTATCCCTAAAGCAAGAGAATATCTTCACTTATCAAGATGGAATGAAATTCTATATGGACATACTCTGAGGCGCATGTCAATCGTAAGGATCACAGGAACTGCACTTAGGGAGTTTAGAGAGGGGTAGCAGCTCCCATCTTCAACTTACTAGGACATTATAAAAGAGAAATTGATTTTCTTATGCGTATAAAGGACCAAGGAAGTTGACTGAACCATCGTGGGTGACTCATTTATCATGACACTTCGCCATGTTTCAGAATATTTAAGATTTGGGGGGGGGGGGAACGACGATGTGACGACGATGATGATAATGGTTTATCTATGTAAGGACGTACAGCAGATATGTACGTATTTATGCACTGACGACTTGCGATCGTCTCATCCATTATCTTTGTTCAGCAGGAAGAAAGTAGCAATTAATAATACCAAATGTATTCATCATTCCTTGCGAAGTAGGCTACGTTCTCTGGCTCAGGGGACTTCATACCACCTTCGGGATTTAATCAGCATATTATACCCTGATATTACCTTGGATGTCATTGATTTAAACTTTGTCTATACTGAGAAGATACAAGTGAAATAAGAAAACAACAAGAAATACGCATAATAAATCGCTTCTGGGAGAGGTACTGCAACATCTCTCAGACTACATAAAAAATGGTCTTCCGTCTCTGAGGCCCGTATTCTCGTCGGGAAAGGAGGGTCCCTAACACCTCTTCCTTAACGATTTATTCTCCAAACTGCCCATTAATATCTTCTGTTTTGTTTCAACATAGATTGCACGAATAACACAAAAGATTATAGTAACAGAGCAAAATCAGAAATAAATCGGTAAGGATGTGGTGTTAGTAAGCTTCCTATCTGTACTACAATGCCACCCTAAGTCTACCCATCACTCCCTGTCTTCTCTGTGCCACGTCACGGCGCACAAAAAGGTCCGTGTATCACCTGGGAACGGCTACATCGATTTCGGTGGCCACGTCGGGGTAATTGCGTCCCAGGCAGTAAACATTAGGAAGTCATGACGCGCTGACAAAGGTATGGAATAAGGCGCACGCTCGCGCGCACACACACACACACACACACACACACACACACACACACACACACACACACACACACACACACACACACACACACACACACACAATCTGGTGTGGTCCACAGAGAACTCGACTCGTTCTTTAGTTCGAGCCCAACTTTAGCCTCGCTGCTGGTGTGGGTCGGTGAACTCTCCCCTGTAAAGTGTAGCTAAAGGGACGTTCTGATGGAAGACCCACAAGGGTTTGAAGCTCGGCAGGGTAAAGATTAGGCGTTCTGTCCCCTTGTGCCTACGCCTCACTCCAGCCTTGGTGAGGAGTAGCAAGAGTCAGCCTGTTGGACCCACTTACGTTAGGATATCAGATTAAGGATTTCTGTGCATATTAAGCCACTAGCTGCAACGAATATACCGAAATATTATTATTATTATCATTATCATTATTATTATTATTATTATTATTATTATTATTATGATTATATACACTGTCATACGTATTCCTTCATAAATGACTACCATTACTTGCCGTGCCGATCAGACTGTTGGGATCACCTTGTTTTCCATTCGTCTATTTTCATCTTGCAATACAATAAGGGACCTGGATGTAAAACTGATTGTTGCGTGTCGTACTCGAAGGGGAGACTAGAAATTACTGAAAACTGATTCTCCTCCTTTATAACTCTAGTGCAGTCGATAAACATTAACCTCTCTCTCTCTCTCTCTCTCTCTCTCTCTCTCTCTCTCTCTCTCTCTGACATATAAGTACAGTTAAGGACGAAAGCTTCCCTATGATTTAACTGCATCTCCTATATCCTTTGGGAATGTCCGTCACTTTCCTTCCTGACGCATCACATCAAAGACAACCATCTTTAAAGAGGAGAATATACCAAGCCAAATTAAGCTTCAGAATATCAACCAGGAGAGGAAAGTCAAAAGCAGAATAGGTGAAAATCTGGCGAACTTTTCTCCCCGACTGTTTAAACACACACACACACACACACACACACACACACACACACACACACAAGCTCATTCTTCCACTCTTTCCTCTTCTCTCTCGGTGTCATGCATAATACACAACATACTTTCATTAATAAGTACTTTCATCTTCCGACATACTGTATACACGCACTTCCATTCTCTCTCTCTCTCTCTCTCTCTCTCTCTCTGTCTGTCTGTCTCTCTCTCTCTCTCTCTCTCTCTCTCTCTCTCACGCACACACACACACACACACACACACACACACACACACACACACACACACACATACAGCAATGGCCAACTACCGAGAATTATATTTCCAAAGTTTCGCAATGACCAATGTGGAAGCGAATGCCAGCATATTAAATCTCCCAGTTCTGTTCCACAATGATTAGTTCTGACTGTGTCCCAATAGGAGTGTTTTTTATAGCTACCGGACACGCTAAGTTGCTGTGTGTGTGTGTGTGTGTGTGTGTGTGTGTGTGTGTGTGTGTGTGTGTGTGTGTGTGTGTGTGTGTGTGTGTGTGTGTGTGTGTGTGATCCGACCTTTTCTGGTTGCATCAATAACGTTACATATTTCTTGCCAAAGTTTGGACTCCAGAAAATAACATTAGAAAGACAACATATACATTCCCTCTCTCTCTCTCTCTCTCTCTCTCTCTCTCTCTCCAGTGACAACCCCAACAATCAAGGGAACACGATCACTGACAGCTGAAGAGAATGTGTTGTGAAGAGGCGGGGGAGGGGACATGAGAAGGCGTAAATGAATCTTTGGCAGGATTCGACAAAGCAATCGTTTCACAAATTCACCCACTCCCAAAATATACACACACAAAAAAGATACACAGATACATAGGAAGACAGAGGCAGTTTTTGAAGAGAGAGTTTGATACTCAATTCACTGTTTATATTTCACCACACCAGCATTAACAAAACATTATTGTCTAGCCAGCTCTCAAAATGGCATCGCTGCATCCCAAGACAGAAAAGGTGTACACTAGCAAACAAAGAAATACAGACACAGACAGACAACTTCCCGAAACAGATACCGATATAAGCATCTTGTAAATTTAAGATAGACACAGACAGACAAACAGATAGACAAAAGCGACCCAAGATGATGTGGTAAAAAGTTAACTAAGCGACTCCACTCACAAATTCATCCACTCCCAGTCGAACATTGGTGACCTTCTGGCAACACGTCACTGTGTGTGTGTGTGTGTGTGTGTGTGTGTGTGTGTGTGTGTGTGTGTGTGTGTGTGTGTGTGTGTGTGTGTGTGTGTGTGTGTGTGTGTGTGTGTGTGTGTGTGTGTGTGTGTGTGTGTGTGTGTGTGTGTGTGTGTGTGTGTGTGTGTGTGTGTGTGTGTGTGTGTGTGTGTGTGTGTGTGTGTGTGTGTGTGTGTGTGTGTGTGTGTGTGTGTGTGTGTGTGTGTGTGTGTGTGTGTGTGTGTGTGTGTGTGTGTGTGTGTGTGTGTGTGTGTGTGTGTGTGTGTGTGTGTGTGTGTGTGTGTGTGTGTGTGTGTGTGTGTGTGTGTAAGGAACAGACAACGAAAAATGGGTGAGGGAAAAGAAGACAAAAATTAGATGTTAACAGAGAATGGAAAAACAATCTGATGAAAAAAGGAAAAAACATAAATGAAAAAATGATACAAGAAAACAAGAAAAGTGAGAAAAGAAAAAAAGGAGGAAGTAGAAAGAGGAAAATGAAAGGAGAAAGAGAAGTAGTGCAAATCTCGGTCAAGTAGTGAGAGAGAAGATTTAGCTAACAAGAGTGTGAAGGGGGAGTGGAGACGAAAAGAGGATGAAGGATGGGGAAAGGATGTGAGGAGGAGGAGGACGAGGGAAGGGGAAGGGGAAGGAGAGGATGAGGAAGAGAAGAGGAGAGGAGGGCACGGATGAGGAAGGAGAGGGAAATAATGGGGGCATGGGGGGAAGGAAAGGGAAGGTGTGGGGTAATGGAGTAGTTATCCTGAGAGAACAAAGTATGGAAGGAGACGGAAGAAGAACTGGGAACAGACGAGAAGAACAATGAAATAAGAGGAGAGGAGAGGAAAGGAAAGGAGAGGCGAGGAGAGGAGAGGAGAGGAAAGGAGATATAGATAGTATGAGTGGAGGGAAAAGCAATCAGAGAGGTGGATGGACGAGAAGAAAGGAAGGGATGGAATGAGATGAGAGGAGAAAGTATAACGTTGGAAGTAGAAAGGATGAGAATGGAGATAAGAGTAAAGAAGGAAGCTGGAGGGAGGGAGTGATGGGACACGTTAGAAGAGGATGGAATGAAATGAAATTAGTATGAAAAAGGGAAGGGGAAACGAAAAAGAATGGAAGGACGCAAAACACCAAAAACAAGACGACGGAAGAGAAAGGGAGGAGAAATACGAGAAGAGGGCAGTGAGGAGGATCAGAGTTGTTCATGCCAAGTATTTTTGCAGGGAAGAGATGAGAGGCAAAGAAGACTGACATGGAGAGAAGCAAGAAATGAAGGATTAAAAAGGAGAAACGGAAAAGAAAGGGAGGAAAAGGCAGAAACAGGGAATGTCACGGGACAGGAAGAGGATGGAAAGGAATGGGGGGAATAAGCAATCGAAGAAGACTGGAGAGAAAAAGAAGGATGAAAATGGAAGGAGGTGAGGCTGAAATGCACCAAAGTTGGCCTTTTTAGGTGTTCTTGCAGGAAGGAACGCAAAGGAATGGAAAGAGGATGAAGAGAGAAGTAATGGGATGATTTAAAAGATGGGCAAAGAAAGGGTAGGAACAAAAAAAAGACTGTAGTCAGAAGAGACAAGAAGGAAGGTGAGTGGACTGGAAGCAAAATAACAAACGTTCAAGGTAAGAAGGGGAATGGAAAACAGAAAAAGGACGACAGTGGGATGATGCAAACTGGGCTCTTTCACAACCATTCTCCAATTCCCTAAAGGAAGGTACGGTCAGAGGAATAGGAGTACAGAGATAAGAAAAACATGGGAAAGGAAGGAACAGAAAAGAAACTGGGAGGGGGAAGGAAGAGAAGAGAGATGAAGAAAGCATGGGAGAGGAAGGAATAGAAAGGAACTGTGAAAGGGAAGGAAGGAAAAAGCTCAATAAATCGAGACGAAGAGCGAGGAGAGGAAGAAACTAAAGAGGTGGATGGACGAAATGGAGCTCTTGGGCTGATGCAAACGTGAGTCCCAGCTGAAGAATTAACGGGAAAAGGGGGAGAGGACATGGGGAAGAAAAAAGAGAATAACTAAGAGAGAGAAGTAATATAAATAGGAGAGAAGGGGCGATGAGATGGAGCCAAGTCGGCCTTGTCAAGTATTCAGTCGTCTCTACTTAAAGAAGAATGGGATTGGGGAGAAGGAAGTGTTATGGGGAACAAGGGATACGAAAAGAAGGAGAGAGGGAAGTGGAACTAGGAAGAATAAAAGCAGCAATTAGGAGAAAGAAGTTACGGAACAAGCACAACAAGGGGGGGGGGGAGGGGCTGGAGGGCACTAAAACAGAGTAAGGTCGGCACTGGCAAGAAAAGGTGGAGGGAGGGGAGGGAAAGAGGAAGTGGAAAAAGGATGAAGGAGGAAGGAAGGAAACAGGAGTACAAAGAGGAAACGGAGAAAAACGAAGAGAGAGAGGGGGGGGGGGAAGCAGACAGGAGCAACAGGACGCTAAGGTGGAGCAAGGTCGATACTGGCAAGGGAAGGATGTGGAAAGGAAAGGAGGAGGTGACGTGAGGAAAGGATGGGTGAGGACGGAGAGAAAACATATGGAGAAGATAACGAGAGAAATATCAGAAAAAGGAGGAGAGGAGGGGGGGAAGAGAAAGGAGGGCGCCTTCCCGCTTTTCTATCCTTGTCCTTAACTGATAAAATAGCTTTGTTTGTTATAACCTTCCCTATACCAAACAGTCACGAAAGGACCAACAGGTCTGTTGCTGTTTGTTTTCCTCTGAGAAGGGAGAGAAAGGAGGAAAAAAAATGAATTGAGTGGATAAAAAGAGACGAAAAAGAAAAGAGGAAGGGGAAAAAAGGAGGCGGAAGAAAAGGGAGGAAGGGAGGAAAAGAACGAATATGGAGAAGAGGAAAATAAGAATAAAGAAGAAATGAGGGGGAAAACGAAACAGAAACGGGAAGAATGAGGGAAAAGAAAGGAAATAGAAGATAAAGAAAAGAAAAGAAAAGAAGGAGGCAGTAGAAAAATGGGATAACAGAAAAGGCAGGAGGGAGAGAAAAGAAATGAATGGTCAGGAAAAAATGAAACGACGAAGAAAAAGGCGTAAGGAAAAACGAGACAGGAGAAAGACGGGGAAGGAATGAGGGAAAAGGAATGAATGTAAACAAAGAGAAGACAAAGGGAGGAAAGGGAGGAAGAAAAAAAAAAGTGAGGGAGGACAGGAAAAATGAGGGGGCCGCTAAGGTGTAGCAAACTCGACCCTCTCCAACATCCTGCAGTCCCCCCCTCCCTCTCACCTTTCCTAATTACCACTCCACATTTCATCCTCGCTGCTCCAGATACTCCATGACTTTTTTTTCTCCCGCTGCTGCATGACCAATTAGCCTGGCCTGGGCGCCTGACTTGTGCATGATTCTGTGGAGGTTATTCGAGGCAGGAGAGGCTCGAGGAGATGGAATATGATATCTGTGTCTTACTGTCTTGTCTATTTGTGTATGACTGAGGCTCTGTGTGTGTGTGTGTGTGTGTGTGTGTGTGTGTGTGTGTGTGTGTGTGTGTGTGTGTGTGTGTGTGTTTACCAAGAAAAAGGAAGAAGTAACTGAAGGCGTGAGAAAGGAAGGTACTTTACGAAGGGAAGGAAGGAGGGATTTGGAAAGATGGAAGGACGAGAGCGAGAAAAAGAGAGGAAGGAGGTAGTGGACGGGGAGGGAGAGAGGGAGGAAACGGAAGAATGACACAGAAACTGTGGGAGAGGGGGGTGGAAGACAAGAGGATGAGAAAAGGGAGAACAAAAAGATATGAAGAGGAAAAGGAAGATTCGGAGGAAGGAAAGCAAGACACAGAGTGGAAAAAAGAGGATTTTAAAGAAAAGAAAGATAAAGGGAAGGGATTAAATGGGGAAAAATGAAAGGAAAATAACTTGGAGAAAGGAAAGCTAATAAGAAAGGAAGGATGAAAGGAAGGAAGGAAGGAAGGAAGGAAGCAAGCAAGCAAGCAAGCAAGCAAGGAGAGAGGAAAACGAGAGAAAAAGTAAAGAAAGACTGGGAGGATGGGAAGAGAAGAGGGGAGGAGTGAGGGAATGATAAGGAGGAAAGGAAGGAAAAAAAAAAAAGTATTTTTACGACTTCATTTCCCAAAGCGAATTTTACTTATAACTTGGAGCGAAAATACCGCCATGTTTCAAAGTTAAGTTGTGAAAAACAGAAAAAGACAGACTAGAGAGAGAGAGAGAGAGAGAGAGAGAGAGAGAGAGAGAAGAGCGCTCCACTGCGTAACTGAGGAAGGCAGGATAAATCAGAATGTACGAAGACTAGGAGGGAGGGAGGGAGGAATAAGGGAGAGTAGGAAGGAGGCAGGCAAGAAGGGAGGGAGGTTGACAGTCCAGCAGGAAGGAAGGGAGGTGGGGGTGAGGAGGCATAAAGGGAGGAACACAGTCAGACAGGAAGGGAGGATATCAGGGAGGTGGACATTCAGAGGGAGTGATGCAGTCAATTAGAGAGGGAGGGAGGGAGGAAGGGAAGGAGGACAGGCTACAAAGAGGGATGGAGAGAAGTAGGCAGTCAGAGGAAGGTAGAGAGAGAAAGAGAAGCAGAGGATGGAGGACATGGAGACAGGAAGCCAGGCAGTGTGAGAGGGAAAAACGGAGATTGAAGGAGGGAAGAAGGACACAATGATGGAGACTAAGACGAAAGGATGAAGAGGGGGAGAGAAAGAGAGAGGGGAGGAAGGGAGGTATAAACTGAGGGAGGGAGACAGAGAGGAGAGGACACAAGTAAGGAGAGAGAGAGAGAGAGGGAGGGAGCGACGCAAAGAGGGAGAGAGAGAGAGAGAGAGAGAGAGAGAAGGAGGGAGGGTGCGACGCAAGGAGGGAGAAAGAGAAAGGGAGGGAAAGACAGAATGGGAGGGACGGAAGGAGGGACATAATGAGGGAGAAGCAGGAGAGGTCGTGAAGGAGAGAAACTAGGGAGGCAGGAAGGGAGTGAGGGAGGCAGGAAGGGAGTGAGGGAGGCAGGAAGGGAGTGAGGGAGGCAGGAAGGGAGTGAGGGAGGCAGGAGAGCCGGGTTACTACGACGGCACAGCTTTAATACAACTTATGCTCGAGAGAGAGAGAGAGAGAGAGAGAGAGAGAGAGAGAGAGAGAGAGAGAGCGTCGCTTGCTTCACGGGCTTGGATGTCCTGGGGAGGGTTTTAATTTTAGTGAGTTATTCACTTCCTGGGCGGCGGGGGGGGCAGGCGACTCTGACTCTGCCGGTGACAATGGCTTCATATTCGTAAGGAAACTCTGAAGTGGGTTCGAGCTCCACGGACTGCCGCTGATAGACACAGGCCCTGGAGTACGGGAAATACATGTATGAAAAAGTGACGATGACGACGACGACGACGATGATGATGGTAATTGCCTGCGACTACTCTCCTCTGACATATCAATAATTGCAGTGTAAATGGGCTTTAATTCACGCTATTTTAACTTTTAATAACTACAATATATTTTTTCCTGCAAGACAAAAGTAGCATTCCACCGCAGTAAAGTCGCATCTTTGATTCTTGCTACATCTAAATGATTTTATCTGTTTAGGGTGAACCTCCTGCAGTGAAAAAAAACAAAAACAAAAAAACATTATGATTGACGCCTCCGTGTAGTGAGGGGGTTTAATATTCATTCAAACAGGGTCACCCACTGATAAATATATTAGTGTGAGTAATTATACATTGTCCTCGGTGCGCTGTCAACGCCTGTGATTTTGAAGACCCTCCTGACGTTGGTGTAAATGGAAGCACATTTGGCCCGCAAACGAGGCATTCCGGGTTCGATTCTCGGGCCCATCACGAGACCCTTGGGGCAGGATATGTAAACCATGGTCTCTTCGCACCTAGAATTGAAATAAGGACCTGGATCTCTAAATAGACGGTTGTGCGTCATAGCTTGGAGGAATGTTTGTTGAGTGCTTTCCTTTCCTATTGTTACTATCCCATTTTTATCCCAGCTTGGCCTAAAACTGCCATCTCTCCATCTTGAATGCTGAGATGTAAAGCTAGATATTAGCACTAGAACAGCGTTTCTTAACCTGCGGTGCTAGCACCCCCAGGGGGTGCTGAAATCAATTTTGGGGGGTGCTGGACAATGCTGCATTATATTTTTTCTTACTGGATTTGTTTAGTATTAGCATCCTTGATTTTTTTTTTTTTTTTTTTTTGAGAGTATAAAATAAAGTCAGGCAGTACTTCACTTTACTTTAACCCTGCAGTAGTGTAGCAACTGCAGCCCCAGTACCCAGATGTAGAGGGCTGCTGGACTGAGACCTTATTACAAGGGGGGTGCTGAGGTCGGAAAAGGTTAAGAAACGCTGCAGTAGAATGAGACGCTAGTCAAGATGATGTGCCAAGGAAAAGACAAAAAGGCGTGGTATCGGCCTTTTCCACCACTGAGCTACGTGACATAGGCTGCAAAGAGACAAAAATCTCGGCCAAGTTAGAGTGAAAGGGGTATACCTGAAGATTTCATTCGGTCTGGTAAAGATTAATGCTAGAATATGGTGCATGTCACGAGGAAGTGCTATGGAAAGTATGTTGAACCATCACATTATCTTTTTTTTTGCCATCGATACGGAGAATAATGCTACAAAAGGATAAAAAATTAATATTCCTTGGGTCAACGTGAATGAATTATATATAAGGCGTAAAAACACAATGGGAAAAAGCCACTACTTACTCCAACCCTACACCCTAAAAAATAACTAAATAAATGTGTGGAGTGAATAGCATACCTTAAATTTTAGGGATGAGACACAATTATACTTAAAATACAACACTGTGAACTTGGAATAATACTTTGAAATAATGCAGGGAAATACCAACACCTGGTGATACACGGAATACACAATACACTGCTAACTGCTTAAAAGTTGCCCTAAAAATGAACGAAGCGGAAACTCTTATATTTACTGGCATTCAGTAATTGTATGTGATCAGGTGTGTGTGTGTGTGTGTGTGTGTGTTAAGATATTTTAGATCCACTCCACTCACCAACATTCCTGAAAATCTCATGAAGCGTGTGCCTCCCCCTTCCCCCCCCCCTTCTCTCTCTCTCTCTCTCTCTCTCATGTTTGTGCTCACTTCCCTGAAAAGAGACGATGAAAAATGAGAGTAGGTGTAATTACTCCAGCGACCCCTTGTCGAAAACACGTGGAAATGCAAGAGAAAGTGTGAAAGTGAGAGAGAGAGAGAGAGAGAGAGAGAGAGAGAGAGAGAGAGAGAGAGAGAGAGAGAATGGTGAGCGAGGTCGAGCATCAAGTCCCAAAGTTTGTACGAGAGAAAAAGACAAGTGAACATCTGGGGCTTAATCACAGTGTTGCCAGAGCTAGTGTGTGCGTGTGCGTGTGCGTGTGCGTGTGTGTGTGTGTGTGTGAGAGAGAGAGAGAGAGAGAGAGAGAGAGAGAGAGAGAGAGAGAGAGAGAGAGTTTATTTCCTTCTCATTTTGTCTTTTACAGACTTAATGTTTTCCTTCTATCGCATTCAGTTCTCTTTACACTTATCCTGTATATTACATTTTATTTTAAATAATAATCCTGCCATCTCTTACCGATTATACTTAACAATTTAACTGATGGGGAATCGTAAAGTCTTGTCTGAATGACATACCAGTTTCAGTAAAATCTAATTTTTTTCTGTGAAGTTTGAAGCTTAGACTAAACTGAAATATATTTAGTCCGCATTTCAAGGCTCTTCGTCCTATGTTTATGAGAGTAAGCACGGCGAATGTAATGACATGTACTATACGTTGTCAAACACTGCCTTGGTGATTTGTACTCTGGAATATCTAGAGGAAGTGTACTCAAATACTTACAACTTTTGCAGTACGTCAAGAGGAGAACGCGTCTTACCTGCAAAAAATACAAAACAATAATTAATAACAGGGAGAAAATATTTTTACTACCGAAACTGATAATTAACAGAAACAGTAATAATGACGCAGAAAATGTGACAGTTTTTGCAATCTGGGCAGAAATCTGAAACATCTGCCACGCTACAGGAGATGATTACTTACCGTATTATAAGAACTAACCTAAGTGCTGTACAGAACTTCATGAATCTTGGCCATTTATGAAAGGTGGGAGTAAACAGGTGAATCAGTTTAGTTACGTAATGACTGGGATTCGGAAATTATTTGCCTACAGAATATGACTGCCTATAAAAAGACATATCCTCGTCTCTGGAAATTTGGCAGACGTTTACTGGTTTATATTAAAAAAAAAAAAAAAAAATCTGCGCCTATCAGAATATCCAACTGTCAACGCAGTGTTTTGAAAGGATGCCCCAGACCAATCATTTTTTTTTTTTTTTTTTTTTTTTTTTTTTTGCATACCGTGAATAAAAATTTACCTTTTTTTGGTGAATTTCGAACTCAGATTTCAACGGAACTTTTTTTTTTTTCTTTTTTTTCCAGGTGTCAACAGGGAAGGTAGGGAGGTACACAAGGTTATGGCGTACATTACATAATTTTAGACGGACACGTTGGTCAAATATCTGTATGCAGAAGTTAATTACACTATAACCAGTTTACGAAAATTTGATGACACACACACGTTAATGTGGACCAACACCCAAATTCCAGTTTCTGACTGACAAACACCGTAATTCCAGTTTCTGACTGACAAACACAACTGTCAGTTCTGTCTGCACAACAAGTTTATGTAAAAGTTTAAGTAAAATATGCAGTCAAACAGGCAAAGACTATCAAAGACAAGCAGACAGACAGCAAATGACAGAAATCCCAAATACGTTTATAATCCCACTGGTTACCTATATTTGCATACTAAATTTAACTAATTCATTCAGGTGCTAAGGAGGTTGATGACCGACAAACAGACAAGGACAAGACATCTCAAAACTACTTTTTTTACTGATACTCAAATTGATCAGATTTACCGGGATGCAGTGTCATCAAAACCCGTCCAGTTCTTTGGGAAAAAAAAAAAAAAAAGTCTGATGACAGAGACACACGCAGGCAGACAAACCTGCCAAAACACCCAGTGCGTTATGATACCAAACATCTCACATCGGCCGCAGGGTTGAAAAAATATTAAACTGCTCTCTGTCTTGCCTCTCCGGACACCCATCTATGCAGAAAAAGTGATTATTATGGTTCTAAATCCTTTCCATTCCACTCCTTCGTAACCAGCATCGTATTCTACTATTAATCTTATTACAGCCTAGCACTCACGCGGAGAGACGTCAATATAAGGCCAAGTTATGGTAGACAAAACATAGGTGATTGATACACTGCTTTTTGCCTTCCCTTTCCGCGCACGCCTATCTATGCAAAGCAGGAAATTGGAGAAAGCAGAGAGACAGGTTTATGGTGACTGTGGGCGTGCATGTGGGAAGATGCATTTGCTTTCTCCACCGCATAAAACACACGTCCAAATATATTTCTAGGTAATACATACATTGCTATTTGTCTGCCATTTTTCGTCGTCCTATTCTACGCAATACGATCTCTCAATGAACTATCTCAATGAACTATCAAATTTTGTAAATAGCAGCCTAACAGATATTAAAAAATGGATAACAAGGAACAAACTCACGCTAAACGTAGGCAAATCTCATTACATTATATTTAGTAGGAAACAAAGCACTGCAAATCAACCCAACATCTACACAGGTGCCAAGTCAATTGAAAGAGTGGACAATATAAAATTCCTTGGTGTTATAATTGATGAACGTTTGTCATGGCATTTACATATCCAGTATCTCCATACAAAGATTAGCAAACAGTGTGGTATCATGTACCAAATTCGTAATCAACTAACAACACGGTCTTTTAAGCTCATTTATTACTCGCTGATTTTTCCTTTATTGTTTTATTGTAACAATGTATGGAGTGGTGCTTATAACACACAACTAAACCTCTTATTTATAGCCCAAAAGAAATCGGTCCGTATAATGGAAAACTTACGCAAATATGACCACACTAATCCATCTTTCAAGAAATTGGGTATCCTAAAATTGCCTGATATAAAGTCCTACTGCACTGCTTTGTTTACAAGTCTCGGCACAACCTGTCATTTAACAGTTACTTTGATTTTAATATGAATGATCAGTATAATCTCCGAAATAACTGTAATCTAAAAATACCGCTCATGGCTTCAACCCAGTCCCAGTCACATATCACTTATCAGGGACCCAAAGTTTGGAATGGTATACCAATGACCATTCGGGAACTAAGCGAGGCTGTATCTTTCAAATCTGCTTATAAATCCTACTTACTATCAAAGCACTAATTCTTTAAATTAGTTGACTTTCATTATTACTATTATTTATTATTATTATTGTTAGTGGTAGTTATTATTATTGTTATTATTATTACTGGTATTAATATAAAATTACCTCCGGTTTGTTGTAGTGCTATCTTGTATATACCCTTTATTAATATCTTGAAATATTGTCATTCGGGGATGACCATTATTACTTAAAAGTCATGCAGCTGATTTAGTCAAATTGTAGTTTTAGCCTTACTAGACAACTGATGTTTACCAAAAGTGCAAGAAATACAAGGTGCCTTTAAAGAGAGTTCCCGGACTTTCAAAAGGCTCAGCCGCTAGTAAACTAAGTGTTATGTCAACTACTTTAATCTCAATGGCTAAATAAACATCTGACTTTGACTTTGACTTTGGGAGGAGGAGGAGGAGGAGGAGGAGGAGGAGCTGGAGGACGAGGAGGAGGAGCAGGAGGACGAGGAAGAGAAGCAGGAGGACGAGGAGGAGGAGCAGGAGGACGAGGAGGAGGAGGAGCAGGAGGACGAGGAGGAGGAGCAGGAGGACGAGGAGGACTGGGTATATGGCGAGACGTGCGTGGGGGAAGATGCGGTCGTCATCACAAGGACATAAAACACAAAAGTCCCGTATCCTCGTTGGATGAGAAAGCTCCCTAACACCTCTTCCGTGGCAATTTATTTCTAGATATTAGTTGGCAATATCTTGTTCGTTATTTCTGCAGAGTATGGCAATATTGGAAGGAATATGTAACACAGAAAAGGACATTAAGGTGTTAGACAAAATAAATCGCTTACGAAAAGGTGCTAGGGAGCTTCCTCAATCGACGAGGATATGCGCTCAAATCCCATATTCTCGTCGGTCAATGAAGCTCTCTAACACCATTTCCCCAACGATTTGTTTAATTGCACCTTACTGTCCTGATCTGTGTTACATAAATCCTTCCATTTTCGCCATAGGACTACTCTGCATAAATAACGTACAACAGGATAATAACCACCAACATCCAAAAATAAATCGCTAAGGATACGGGTGTTAGGGAGCTCTCTTAACCAGTGAAAATAAGAGCCTATGACACTTCCATAAATAAATCGTTAAGGGCGAGGTGTTAGGGAGCTTTTTTAACTGTTGAAAATACGAACTATAGTAGCGGCGCGCGACTCTGAGGTTGTTGTTATCGTGCCCTGGCAACCTATAATTCAAAAGTGCATCTGATTTCGTGTATAATATGAGACGCATGTGATTCGTATATAACATGTTCGTGTATAATAATATTCGTGTATAATATATTCATTCATAATAATATAATTCGTGTATGATACAAAATGGGACGCACATTTTGAATGATAGGTTGCAAGGGTACGATAATGACATCCTCAGACTCGTGCGCCGCGACTATAGTGACGCATCCAAAAATAAATCGCTATATATACACTGCTAAGAAATAAATTGTTCTTTCGCTTTTCCTTTTCCTCGCCTCCCTTACCCTGTGCAAGACGAACACCTGAGAAGAGGTGTGGAACATGAGGATATGGAGCCTGCGGACCCGTGGGTGGGAGGATGCCATGGCTATCACAAGGACATAAAACACACCAGCACACTTCCACACATTCCTCTAGGCAGGATATCCCACCGCGAATAGGACGTAAAGCTGAAAGAGGAGCGAGAGAGAGAGGGAACTTGGAAGACGAGGATGGGGGACACAATGGATGAGGAGAGAGAGAGAGAGAGAGAGAGAGAGAGAGAGAGAGGTGAGGAGAAGGATGTGAAGAAGTAAGAAGAAAACGAAGAGAAGGTGAAGGAAGAGTAAGAAGACAGCATCCCCTTTAACACACGAGCACAAGCATGAGATGAGATGAGAAGAGCTGTCCAAGAGCTCTCCTTTCTCTCTCACACACACACACACACACACACACAACTCGACTACTTCACATTCCTAAAGTCCACAGGCAGCCGCGTGCAAAAACGGACTAATAAAATGTTTTCAGAATATATAATCGAGTTTCGCGTGTGCTTAGGTAAAAATGGATCGATATTAGTGTCTCCAAATGTTCAATATATACCTGTCCCCTCAGCTCACCTACTCAGCTTCCTCGAGCCCAGAAGCAACAGGGTACAAAGACCAACAAACTTTTTTCAGAATATTAACGTAAGAGCTCTGCATGTGTTTATGTAAAAAGTGCATCGACATTACTGTCCACCTGCGTACAATCTATTCCTGTCCCCTCAACTCACCCACTTCAGTTCCAAGTTCACAAGCAATAGGGTACAACGACCGACTGATTGGTTTAAACGAGGCAAGGGGCATGAAAGCAAACTACGCATTCCCAAACAACGCCTGGTGATCTCGTGGACTGGCTGCCTGGATGGTTGGCGGGATGGTTTAGTGTCAGTGTGGGCCGCTGGATTGTTGGTAGGATGGTTCAGTGGCAGGCTGGTTGGTCGTATGGTGCAGGGGCTAGATGGTTGGTAGGATGGTTTAGTCAAGTGGCTGGATGGTTGGTCGGAAGGTTTCGAGGTAGTTTGGGGGCATGGCTGGTGGTTGGATGGTTTAGTATCAACGTGGATGGTTGAATGGGTGATTTGATGGTTCATAATCGACGTGGGCGACTGGATGGTTGTTGCATGATTTAGTGTCAATGTGGGAGGCTGGCTGATCGACTGAATGGTTCAGTAACCGTGTGGGTGCCTGGATGGTCTGTCTCTTTAACGTCAGTCTGGATGGTATGATGGCTGGTCAGAGGGTACAGCGTGAATAAGAAAGATAGGATAATGAAGTGTGGATGTGGAAGGTTGGATGGTCCGCCTGATGGCTTTGCATCAATGCGAGTTGCTCAATGTCTGATCGGATGGTTTATAGTTGAGTAAAATAGTTTAGCATTACAGTAATAGCTTATTATCAATGTTGGTTGGTCAACACAGTGAGTGCATGGGTGGCTGGGAGGTGAGACGACCAGTTGGCTGGCTGGGTGGTTAAGTGTCAAAGCGTGAGGCCGGGTGGTTGGTCGGATGGTTTAGTGTCAATGTCGGTGGCAATACTCTCATTGACTACATCTAGCCGAGGCAAACGACTGCGTCCCTCACATTTATAGCCACGCAGGACGACGCTATCCGGTGGCGCTATCGATGATCAACTCTCACCCTGGCGTTTACAGCTATCCATGCCTCACTCACTGGCTCACTCGCTCTACGGACGGGATGGATGCATGGGAATTTAATGGCGACAGAGATGGATGGGTGGGATCGGAACAGCATGCGGGTGTGGGGTGGGAGATGGATGGTGATGGGGAATTAGGAGGCTGGATGGCAATGACGGACAGCCCAGGGAGAGACTGCTGGAATATGTTATCTTCTTCAACTTGTGTCCGTCCGTACATGGAAGAGAAGAGGAGGGAGAGGGGAAGGGAATGGGAGAAGAGAAAGACAGAAGGATGGGAAGAAGGGGGGCGAGAGAAGAGAACGGGGGAGGGGAGGGAAGAGAAAATAATGAATAGGAGGGAAGAGAGGGGAAGGGAGAGGAGAGAGGGGGAAGGGAGAGGAGAGAAGGGAAAGGAAGGGGAGAAAGACAGAGGGAAGGGAAGAAGGGAGGCGAGGGAAGAGAGGGGGAGGAGGAGCAGAAGAGAACGGAATGGGAGAAAGGAGGAGGGAACTGGAGGGAGGAAAGCAAAGAAACGGGAAGAGAAGGAAACAGAAAGGAACGAGGACGGAAGACACGGGCAGGTGGATGGGACGAAGAGGAAGGGGAGGGATGAGAGGATGCAGGCGAAGGAGAGGAGGGGAGAAGACAAGGAGAGAAACATAAGGGAAGGGGGAGGGCAGAGAGGGGATAGAAGGGTAGGCGAAGGGGGAGAAGAGATGGGAAGGATGAGGAATATTGCTGGATGAAGGCATAAGAATAAGATGTGACAGGCAATATATATTTATGGAGGAAGATTGCGAGGACAGAACAACCCAAAGAATGCTTTACACTGAGTCATTGGTGTGTGTGTGTGTGTGTGTGTGTGTGTGTGTGTGTGTGTGTGTGTGTGTGTGTGTGTGTGTGTGTGTGTGTGTGTGTGTGTGTGTGTGTGTGTGTGTGTGTGTGTGTGTGTGTGTGTGTGTGTGTGTGTGTGTGTGTGTGTGTGTGTGTGTGCGCGAAAGAAAGAGAGAGAGAGAGAGAGACTAATACATAAAACTTCATTCATTTGGAGGTAGTTTAAAGTACATGCAGCTTAAAAATATGTGGCTTAATATAACTGTCAGGATGAATTCCCAAGAAAAGAGAAAATAAAAAAAAGTTTTAAACTATGCAAACACAATATAAACAAAAACACCCGGTACACAGTATACACAAACTATACACAAAACCAAAACAAAATACACACCGACATACAGAATACACAAACAATTCACACTACACAAGGGACAAGACAAACTATCACACAAAATCGAATTCGGATTCTGCTTTTTTTTTCTTTTTCTTTTTCTGAATAATACCTCTTGGTGGGAGGTCAGAATGGGTATAAACACAAAAACACAGTATACAGCCGATGTTGCGACCCTGGGCTCATCTGAATGTAAACCCGGTGGACTAAAGGCTGAAGTTGCCCTTTTCCAGCAGTCCAACATCCTCCTTTCGTGGGATGGGGGAGAGAGCTGAGAGGCCTGCATGTTCGTCGCTGCCCTGTTATATCGGTGCCACTGCGTGAAGGCGGCCTTTTCCAACACCAAATTCACAATATACAAACACAATGCACAAACACGAAGACAACAAAAACTACACAAATACACAATATACCTAAGAACACCATAGAGAGTCGACACAATCAGCTTCACACATGTCGCAAAACTCTCAACAGTTGTTAGAAAAATCACGAAACACTTAAGTCTTCATAAAGTATGTTCAAAGTGCTGGGAAACTGCAACACTTTGGTCCAGGTCCCTTAAAAAAAAAAAAAAAAAAATGAAGGCATAGCTATCTCAGGCACAGCAGTTAAATCACCATTCTTTCAACCCTACATAAACAGCACACACACACACACACACACACACACACACACACACACAAACACAGTACAGGCAGCACAATACAAGCCCAACATTAAAAAAACGCAGCACAGTCAAGATCGCTCCAGACGGCGCATACCTTCACCACGACAGCTCACCACTGCTAACATACTTACAAGACCGCTCGTATATCATCAGAATGGCCTATAACACGAAAATCACTTCGGAATTCTGCTTCTCTGTGTATTCAAATGTCACTGGGTATATAGCCATATTTGGAAGATGTACAGTCATGTGTAGAAGTTCGGCGATAATTATTTGCCAGCATTGTGTCTTGTCTTCCATATTTTTTTTTTTCATTCCTCCACAATCCTCTAGCAGCCTCCCATAATCCTCATTCTTCTCCAATCTTCAGCCAACATTGCCCTCAACATTTCTCATTCATTTGCCAACATTTCATATTCCTCATTCCCCTCCAATCTTCAGCCAGCATTGTGACCTGTCCTCCATATTCCTCATTCCTCTCTAATTCTCTGCCAGGATAACTGTATCATGTCTCTCATATTTCTCATTACTATCCAAACAACACAGCATTTTCTTCCTTCCCATTACATTTCCTTGTGAACTTCATTTGGCCACCATAAAAAAAGTTCATGCACCATCTTTCACTGTCAAACCTGAAGAGAAGTGAAGGCATACATTTGTTCTTAGTAAAATATAAATGCGAACAGTTGAGCGCGATGAATTTCAGAAGAGAACATAAGGCATCAGTCACGTCGGAATGCTTGTTATGTCTGAAACCGAAGTGCGTCTGTTAATATATCCATAACAGTATAAGTAACTCGTCTATTTGGCTTATATAGCTGGGAAAAAAAAATCACACTCTGAAATCTATTAGTCTCAAATAGCAATGATCAGAATCCTTTGCCCAGTGTCCTAGCGTATGATACTGTGTTCGGATACTCTCTCTCTCTCTCTCTCTCTCTCTCTCCAACTTTAATTGCCGTTCTCTCAGTTACTCGCACACAAACTTCTCACAGCCTCCACGCACCTTTATTACATTTTACCTGTGTCTCATACCCCTCTCATGGTCGGAACAAGTGTCTTAAAAGAAATTCTGGTGTTCACCTTCAAAAACGGTAAAATAAAACTGCAGTGGTGTAACTTTTGGTGAAGACTGTATGACGCCTCCATCTAATCCATTCCATTCAAACATAAAACTAAAAAACTAAAAAACTTGACTAAAGAGAGAGAGAGAGAGAGAGGTGTGTGTGTGTGTGTGTGTGTGTGTGTGTGTGTGTGTGTGTGTGTGTGTGTGTGTGTGTGTGTGTGTGTGTGTGTGTGTGTGTGTGTGTGTGTGTGTGTGTGTGTGTGTAGACATTAGGGTTGCTTCCCACACTGCTCCTGTGTCATGCAAATATTCACAAACTCCTATGAATACCAACTCTACCACTATTTCCCAGCTTTAAACCCACCACCCAAAATGCATCATCCCACCCCTAACAGAGAGAGAGAGAGAGAGAGAGAGAGAGAGAGAGAGAGAGAGAGAGAGAGACTGGGTGATGGCAAGAAAAGGACGATATGAAAAAAGCAAAAGAACGTGGAAACAGCAGTGAGGTGTGAAAAGGCAAAAAAAATGAACCCTAAAGGAGAGAGAGGGAGAGAGAGGGAGAGAGGGGGGGGGATACTAAAAACCAGAAACCCCAAGAACCTTACACCCATACCCCAAACCCTAATATAAACAGGCAGGCAGAAAAGTGGAAAGTATCAAGTTAGGGCAAAAGCAACTTCCAAAAGAGGCAGAGCACAAACATACTCATAAACCTCCCCCCACCAGTCACGCCTTCCGATATATACTTTTTCCACGCCCACACGAAGCACGAAAGGTCCCTCACGAACGCGGAATAAAAGGGGCGTGGGATATCTATTACTGCAGGTGATGGTGGGCGGTAGGGGGCTTCTGTGTGGCTGGTTGGCTTGCTTGTGGGGTGGGCTGGTGAAGGTTAGGGTTGGGTTAGTGTGTGAGTGTTGGTGCTGTGTGTAAGGGAGAATTTGTTAGTTGGACGGGGTGACTGTGTGTGTGTGTGTGTGTGTGTGTGTGTGTGTGTGTGTGTGTGTGTGTGTGTGTGTGTGTGTACACATGTGCCCGCGTTGTGTGTGTACATGGACGCCATTGGCCAAAGGGGCTGTGTACACGAAGGAAGGAAAGAAGGAAGGAGGGATAGAAAATGGAAAAAAGACTGGACAGATGGAGGGAAGGAAAAATAGACGGAAGAAAGGAAGGAAGGGAAGGAAAGGAAGGAAGGAAGGCAGGATGAGTACTCGTTAGATAAATAAATTAAAACTTGAAAACGAGAAAAAGAAAAAAATATATATTAAAGAAAAAAGGAATGAAGATAGAAAGGGAAAAAACAAAGAATAAACAAGACAATTATCACAGCCAAAAGGAACCTAAATAAACAAAAATGAAAGAATAATGGTAATAAGAAAATGGACGCAGCAAGAGAGAGAGAGAGAGAGAGAGAGAGAGAGAGAGAGAGAGAGAGAGGCGTCACCCACCTGTCTTCGTCCTTCATATAATTTCTTGCAATACAGGTAGGAGGCGTTATTAAAGGTGTCAGGGTACGAGAGAGAGAGAGAGAGAGAGAGAGAGAGAGAGAGAGTGTGTGTGTGTGTGTGTGTGTGTGTGTGTGTGTGTGTGTGTGTGTGTGTGTGTGTGTGTGTGTGTGTGTGTGTGTGTGTGTGTGTGTGTGTGTGTGTGTACATGCTATGACTATGTTCCTGTCTACCCATTATCATGCTATGTCTGTCAAAGGCTTATCTTTTATTTCCTGTATGTATGTTCATCAGTTTTTACATCTATCTTTCTATGTAGTTGTCAATGTATCTATTCATGCTTCGTTGTGTCTATGTCTACAATTTATTACCTGCCTATCTATCAGTATCTATCTAACTATTTATTAACCCAACTCTTAATATTTCCCGGAACTCTATTTAACGGTGCTAAACTTCGAGGGTCTTTAATATCGATGTATGGTTGCTTACAATAATAATAATAATAATAATAATAATAATAATAATAATAATAATAATAACAATAATAATAATAATATTAATAGTGGTAATAGTAGCGGTAACAGTTGTTGTAGCAGTAAAAATAACAATAATACTAATACTATTACAAATACTACTAATAATCCCAATATTGGTACGTCTGTACATATTTGCTTTAAGCCCCGGTGGTTTAGTTTAACGTGTTCACCTCTCGATCTGCGTCTGTCTTCAAGTCTCGGGTTCCAAGTGTAACCGAGATACATTTTTCTGTCGTAATTATAAAATGTCCTTTCATAAGCAGTCATTTATCTACAGTACAGTTATTTGGTTCACACCAGTGACAGATTCGTACATTGACAAACATGACAACTACGGTACAGTATGTGCCAAAACTTTCCACTTGCACAGCTTTACACACACACACACACACACACACACACACACACACACACACACACACACACACACACACACAGTATGTGCCATAACTTTCCACTTGCACAGCTTTACACACACACACACACACACACACACACACAGTATGTACCATAACTTTCCACTTGCACAGCTTTACACACACACACACACACACACACACACACACACACACACAGTATGTACCATAACTTTCCACTTGCACAGCTTTACACACACACACACACACACACACACACACACACACAGTATGTGCCATAACTTTCCACTTGCACAGCTTTACACACACACACACACACACACACACACACACACACACACACACACACACACAGACCTTCCCCATTCGTACTTCTCCAGCACTGGGGAGAGGTAATTTTGGTCACCACCCTTCCTCTGAGAAGATAATTCAATCCATCTCTAATCTTCGGTGGAATGATGCTGGCAGATAGGAGTCAAGTAATTCCCTATCTAAAAGCACTCATCCATGTCCCTAAAGATGAGTCTCTCTGTAACCATCTGACTTTTCCATATCTTCATCATCATCATCATCATCATCATCATCATCACCATCATTAATCATAACCACCTTCATCACACTCCCGTCAAAAAGGAATCATCTATCCATCTAACTCTTCATCATCATTAATCATAACCATCTTCATCACAGTCGAGTCCATGAGGAATTATCTATCACTATGTCTGTCAAACCACAGACCGTTCATATCAATCTATCATCCCACGTATATTATTATCTATCCACTGCTATATTATTTCCCACACATTCACTATCTATATATACACTTGTCATCCAGTGAGGGCCGTGACTAAAACATTCATAAGCTTCTATATCACAGCTCGCCACTTCAGTCAATCCCATTCTTCCTCCCTTACATACTTCCTTGATATTGTCCTTTCATCTGGTTCTTAATCACCTCTTCTCAATCCGTAACTGAGAAGGAAGGAACGAGAGGGGGACAAGAGGACGATTAGATGTTTAGAGAGGATATTTCAGAATACAAAAGCATCGGGACAATAAAAAAAGAAAAATGCTAAGGCAGTGTTTTGCAGGCGGGGAATAAATCACGGACATACAAAATACTCGAGCCATAGATTTTGGGATTTATTATTATTATTTTATTATTATTTACGAGGAGGAGCAGGAGGAGGAGCAGGAGGAGACTGATATGAACAAGCAAGGCACTCACTAAATCCTCCCTCAAACTACAGTACAACACACGCAACCATCTCTCTAAAAATCCACGTCCTTCTTCCTCCATTAGTTTCGCATTTACGCACCCCGACTGCACACGCCACTCTCTAAACCTTCCACATGTCCAAAAGCCTCTGAATCGTCAAATATAAAAATCAACCACACATTGCCACACCCTGAACAAAAGACCTACATTCCCCTACACAGTCATCCACTATAATATGATGATTATATTTCCGGTGCATTTGTAGGGGATTGAATTTTCCTCCCCTCAAGCATGAAGCGAAATAGGAAATAATTATGAAGGACCACAACATAGAAACCCCCCCCATATTTTGGTGTGTGTGTGTGTGTGTGTGTGTGTGTGTGTGTGTGTGTGTGTGTGTGTGTGTGTGTGTGTGTGTGTGTGTGTGTGTGTGTGTGTGTGTGTGTGTGTGTGTGTGTGTGTGTGTGTGAGAGAGAGAGAGAGAGAGAGAGAGAGAGAGAGAGAGAGACAGACAGACAGACACAGACAGAACTTGGAACGAGCAAAATAGGAATTAATCATAATCACAATATAGGACCTTATTTTAGAGAGAGAGAGAGAGAGAGAGAGAGAGAGAGAGAGAGAGAGAGAGAGAGAGACAGACAGACAGACAGACAGAGAGAGAGAGAGAATGGACCTGAAAAAGAATTATCACAGAACTGAAGGGCAAATTACATATCATCGACCTGAATGGGAAGTATTTATATCATCTATCTATCTCTCTATTGCCAGACGCCTTAATCCCGTAAGGGGTGGCCACATAAAAATCTACTCCATGTCACCCTGTCCCTAGCCACTTCACTGCCCTCCCCCAAACTTACACACCTCTCTCTCATGTAAATCTCCACTCCATCCCTATATCTCATCCTCGGCCTCCCCTTCCCTCTCTCCCTCTCCAATTCACTTACATACACCCTCCTCATTAGTCTCTTGCTTTCCATCCTCAAATCAAAGCGTAAAAAGATTCCTAAAATAAGTAAATAAATAAGAATCCTGAAGCACGTGTAAAGGCGTCTCATTAAGCCACATTGAACATATTATCGCTTACCAAAATCCTATCACCCGAATCGGCAAAAATTAGGACGTGAGAAGAAGGCTGCAATAAAAATCTGTGTACTTCGATGATGCACTGTTCTTTATATTCTAGTCTTACTAATACTGGGCAATTTTATACAGTTTAAGATGGGCTTTGAAACTAAGCCTTTGGTTCCTTCTTCCTTGCATTAAAAGAAAAAAAGATATAGGGCGATTTTTTTGTGCGTTTAAGAAGCTGACTTACACCTCTTCCTTACCGGGTTATTTCTGATTCTGCTCCGTTACTATATTCTTGTGTATTATTCATGCAATCTATGCCGTCGCTGAAAAGACGTAAGAATCAATTATGAGGACATTAATGGACAGTTTGGAAAAATAAATCGCCAAGGAAGACATGCTAGGATGCCTCCTTACCCGACGAGAATACGGGTCACAGCCTTACTTAATCCCTTCACTATTAAAATGCATCCAAAACTTAAGAAAATCGTCCAGAGCGCTAAAATAACGCAAAAATGGCGTCTCTGGAGAATGGGGTAGAGAGCGGAAGCAGAGATCTCCAATTAGCCCAAGTCTCTTATCTAAGCACATTAGAATACCACGCACCACAATCCTACCACGCGAATCGGCGAAAATTTGAAAGCCAGGCGATGGTACCAATAACGTAAGATCCCAAACATACGACGGTGCCAATAACCTTAAGACCCACGAGATACGATCCACTAAGAGGGTAAAAATTGAAATCACCGCCACCATCACTAATAAAAATGGACATCGTAGGAGAGAATTCCGAGGGTTAAGTACAAGAATCCGGAGAAAATATTGATAAAAATTGCACACACGGAGATACAACGCTGGAGGAAGGAGGTTAAAATAGAGAGCGAGGAAGAGAGACGCGCGCGGATTGACTCGTAAAAATCGACTGAAGACGGCCATTGCCTAAATCCCCTAAAGCACTTCAGTATTTTTACTATTTATAACTCCAGACGATTTTTATTCAATTTCGATGTTAGTCTAGTTGCGGAGGGGTTGATGAAGGCTATATGTAAGCCTTTAATAAAAAAATAATAAAGCAAAAATCTCGCCTATGATTAATAAGTCTATAAAGCTTAGCAACATTAAAGGGTAACAGCGTCATCATCTAGTGAACGAGTTGAGCCCTTCAATACGGTCATGCCAAGAGAGAGAGAGAGAGAGAGAGAGAGAGAGAAATGTGCGTGTGTGTGTGCTTATGTCGGCAAGTGCGTGCGTTTATGGGTGCGTATGTCTGTATATGTGCGTATATGCGTGCTTCTGTCATGGGGGAGGAGGGGGGAGGATGCCAAACTACCACAGGTCATGCCAGATAAAGGAGAGAACCGGTAGCCAAGCGGAGAAGCAAGTAACGGCAGGAGGAGCAGGAGAAATAGCGATGAAAATACCAGCACTGCAAAAACAACGGTAGTGATGATAAGGGCATGAACGATAAAAACACCATCAGGTAAAGCGACACCAGAAGCGGTGAAAATACTCGAGGCAATGAGAAAACCACACTTGTTTAAAATACCAGAGGTAGTTATAATACCGGGATCAATTACAATAACACAATCGACCTAAATACCAGCGGGGGCGGTAATAATGGCAGCAGAATGTTAATAAAAAGTAAAATTAACTAAGAACGGCGAAAAAATACCAAGACCCATTACCTTACAAAGATCTTAACTAATTCTTAATATAAATACTTCTCCTTGTCATTCATCTGTCGCCAGAAATTATATCGTGTCTCGTCGCATTTGTTTACACTCTCGATTGCTTAGTTATACAAAGGTCCCTCAGCTCCTTGCCGATCCCGCGACAGGAAGATGGTGCACTGCGGAAAGGGGCAGCCTCAGTCTCCAGTCCACCGAGTTCACGTTCAGATGAGTCTAGGGTTACCAACAACAACACTATTATTCATTCTAGTTTGCTCCTCAATGTTTGGTCGCTTTATTGAGTTGGAAGAGAAACATTTACAAACAAACGTACACGAAACATGCTCAAAGCGTTTTATGCATACGTTTCAAAGCACTGTCGCTGGGTTCTGAAAGGAGTTTGTGTAAACGACCCTACAGCTAACTAAAGCTAAAGAAGTTTTATGAATACACTCCAAACTTACCGTAGACTGATTCCGAAGAGCAAAATAAAAACATATCCAAACAATTTTACCCAGAAATAAAGCCCATAAGTACCGTAACTGAATCTGAAGAAAGTGAAATAAACACGTTCAAACCACCTTGCCTACAAATAAAGCCCATAAGTACTGTAAACTGATTCTGAAGGGAGTAAAGTAAAAACAAAAACAAAAATCTTACCTACAAATAAAGCCCTTAAGTACCGTAAACTGAATCTGAAGGGAGTAAAGTAAAACGTACGCAAATTACCTTACGTGCAAATAAAGCTCTAGTTTTATTAATACCCCCCCCCCAGGACCAACAGTGATACTATCATACCCTGTAATGACACCACCAAAAGCCGTGAAAATACCTGAGGGAACCGTGCAAGTAACTCCTTAAGAAACGAGAAATCAAGAGGTGTAAAACAACTCTAATGGACCATAATTAGAACGCACCAGATAACACACACTTACAAGGCACTGCTCAAGATGGCGTGTGTCTGTGGGTATGTGCGTCCCCCCCCCTCTCTCTCCGTGTGTGTGTGTGTGTGTGTGTGTGTGTGTGTGTGTGTGTGTATAATCCAGGTATATAATCTTACACAATAAAGTCATTCTCACGAAATCTTACAAGGCCTGGGAGTACTTAGAAAGGAATGGAAAGGTTAGATTACGGCATCACAAGAAATAAGAGCTTCCTAAAAAAGAGAACAGACAAAATTCAAGGTTCAGATAGCCACAATAAATTTAAGCTGAATTCGATGTGGGCAGTTCACTCCCTTCAATGAACAGGTATCAAATAGACAATCACGGTCAAGGAGTGTCAACCTACTGATGGAGTTGGAGGAGGAGGCAGAAAAATAGTATCGAGAGAAGAAATTTGAAGAGTTCCTGTGACTGGATGGAACAGGCTAACAGTCGGTAAGTCATCGCAAATAAAGGCTGGAGAGACATTCGTGCTATGGTGAACTGTCTCGGCAACAGATAGGTCATTATATACAGTGCAAATTAACTGCTATAGTAAGACAGGCATAATCCGAACAAGTAACATTCATATTCGGTAAAAATCACATAAGAAATGGACGAAGTTGATGGAAATAACCAAAACCATTTACTATCATCAATGTAAATAAATGAAAGTGTTCGTAACTGGTGCAACTATCATCCAAAACTGATCACCGTGATATGTTCGTATAACCACAAGAGAGAGGCGGGCATGATTTGCGCAAATAACACCAATGATCGGTACAAAGAGCTCAGAGGAAAGGCTATTTGGTGCAAACATCACCCACAATCAGCCCCGGCGATGGGTGTAAATAAGAACCAGATAAACGGGGACATAATTGGCGCAAACAGGACCCGCAAACCAACCACTGACTTCGGTGTTTCAACCATAAGGGGAGTAATGATGGCAGTATCAACATTCTCAGCCTCTCTTAGCCCATTCTCAGTCGACCATGGGAAGGCTGATCTCTTTTATAAATACCCACTCTGATTATACAGTGAACCAGGATAGAAAGTCTAAATTTGAGGCCATGAAACGTGCAGTACGTGGGGTTACAAGGATGTCATTTGGAACCATCAGAACGTCGGACTGTAAGCGCTATTTGGTAATGAGTGTGTTTCTCTCTCTCTCCCTCTCTTTCTCTCTCTCTCTCTCTCTCTCTCTCTCTCTCTCTCCCTCCCTCCCTCCCTCCCTCTCTCTCTCTCTCTCTCTCTCTCTCTCTCTCTCCCTACTGTATATCTATCTATCTATCTATCACACAGTAATTTTCTCCTCTCGTTTTGTCTCTAATCGATCTTGAAACCCTCCCTCTCTCTCTCTCTCTCTCTCCTGCAGCACCCAGAGCGCCGTAATGTACCCTAACCATTGCCCAGCCGCAACTTCCCAGAGAGGGCGAGAAAGACTCAGAGAAAGAATTGTGATTAGCCCACAAGGAGTGACGTAAATCCTTCCACCCTTTATCATCTTCCAGAGCCGCATCTCAGAACACGGCCTTGGTTCCTTGAGGGGTTAGTGTAAAGAGAGTATCAGCTTAGAAAAAGGAGGACGGATTGAAGTAACTTATGGTGAGGGAAGGAGAAGACTAGCTATCAGAGGGACTAGATTGGGATAAAGAAGAGGCTATGCAGGACTAATGAGGCCGCAATGTTGGGCAAGGAGGAGGCTAGGCTTGAAAAGAACAACAGCTCGGGGTAAAAGTGAGGCTAGTTTGGAACAATTAGTATTCGGCAAGATACTACCCTCTTCTGATGACGTTCCTTTGACGGATGGAGGAGGCTAGGCTGGTTCTAGGAGGTTTGGCAAAGCAATCGAGAGAAGTTGACTGGACTTAAAAGAATAATCTGTACTGACGAAAATGGCTAGGCGGGAATGAAGGCAAATTGTTTTGGGATAGACGCAAGGTTACTCTAAGAAAAGTTGGATGAAAGTGGATAGTAGTTCAGAGAAGGTCAGTCTGAAACAAAGGGGAGGATAGTTTTAAAAAGACATTTAGTTGGGAGAAAGACAAGATTACTGTTGTTTTGACTGAGACGCATGATTAAAAAGAAACTCTAATTTTAAATGGAAGTTAGGATGATGTATTAAACACTAAATAAAATAGAAAAATCACATTGAATTAATATAGAAGTTAGGCTGCTACATGAAACCCTAAATATAAAGAGAAAATATAACTTGTGTCCATTAACCTCTCTCATTTCTCAGATTCTTCAATGCACCCATCACAAAACCCATAATCTCTCTCTCTCTCTCTCTCTCTCTCTCTCTCTCTCTCTCTCTCTCTCTCAGAGAATCAAAAGTTTTTCCCAGGTCGTATAAAATTGTCTAATGATATTTTGAAACATTAAGCTAAGGCTCGTATATTAGGTGGCATTGGAAGCTTCGTGGCACCTTTTCCTCAGCGATTTATTTGGCATATTACACCTTAACACACTCCTGCGTGTTACTTATATCGTTTTAGTATCGAGAGGGTTTGCATAAATAACATTTCAGAAAATACCAAGGACTAAATCGCCAAGGAAGAGGTGTTAGGGAGTCAAGGAGTCTCCAACGTCACTTAATATATGGCCCTTAACACCTTACATCCAGCGGTTCATCACTAATTTTTTCTTGCCACCGATACACGATTTTACTTAAGGGAGATTTCTTGGAGGTATCGGAGGAGGTACTTATAGACTTTCTGTTAAGAAAGTCTATAAGTATCTCCTCCACTCTAGTATCTCTAGTATCTCCTCTAGTCTAGTATCTCTTCCACTAGTATCTCCTCCACTCTAGTATCTCTAGTATCTCCTCTAGTCTAGTATCTCTTCCACTCTAGTATCTCCTCCTCTCTATCTCTTCCACTTTAGTTAGTATCTCTTCCACTCTATTATCTCCCACACTCTAGTATCTCCTCCACTCTAGAAGTCCCTCTCCCCTCAAAAAAAAAAAAAACTAAATAAAACTGTCTGAAAGTACAGGAATATATAACAAGAATATCACCTCAGGAAAAGGGCAAAGTGAGTTGAAAGGGGCAATTTTCTCGTCACCAGATTCTTTTTTTTTTTTTTTAAATTCAACTCGGCATACTCTGAAAAGTTCTAAAGTATCCTGCGAAACCTTTGAAAATGTGTATTCTCAGTCCAAGCTAAGTATGACCTTAACAAAAAATGCCCGTGTGTGGAAAGTTCTTGTAGTGGCATTTGAGTCAAAAGCTTGCCCACAATTCCTTAAGTTATAGGAAATTTTTATGTGATGGCAATAATAAGCACATATTAAACAGGGTGAGAAGGCATGATGTTCTGTTGTATCCAAGGTGTTACAAATTTTCTGTGATAGCAATAATAAGCACACATTAAACAGGATGAGGAATGATGCTCTCTAGTGTAGAAGGCGTTAACACGAAATATTTCAGTGATAAAACAGCAACCACACAATTAGGATGAGAAAGCATGATGTTCTGTAAGGTGCGAGATGTTAAAACAAAATAATTCTGTGATAGCAATATGAAGTGCATATCAAATGAGTATGAGAAGGAATGGTACTCTCGAATGCGCATGGTGTTAACACGAATTATTTCACATCAATAATAAACACACATTAATTAGGATGAGAAATGGTGCTCTCTGGTGTGAAAGGTGTTAACACGAAATATTCCTGTAACAGCAATATGAAGCACACCTAAAACGAATATGAGAAGAAATTATACTTCCTGACTTCGGGCAAAAATGAGATACACGCAGGACAAGACACTAGGCCGGCAGGGGCTTGTCGGCAAATTCCGCTAGAGACGGTACATGCTGAAGTCTCTCTGTGCTTCCGGAAAGGCGCAGAGAGGAAATCAATGGCAATCTCTCTCTCTCTCTCTCTCTCTCTCTCTCTCTCTCTCTCTACCACCCCCGTAACCCTCTCCATTAACCACCCACTCTCACACCACCACAACATCCAACCCTTCCCCCTCTCCTCGCCTACAACAACGAGATCCTTTGTACCAACCTCCAACCTTTACCACCGATATTTCCACCCTCACCCCTCGCCAGGCCCTTTTACTTCCATCCCTACGTCGCTTCCAGGGCTCCAGCATAATAGGGTATGAATTTAATGGTGAGTGTAACCTTCTAGGGATGGTGGATTTACAGGGAGAATGAAATATGGGCTGGATAGGTGGATATGTGTGTGATGAAGGATGGGAGTGTTGGAAGCCAGGTAGTTTGGGTGTGTAAGCGTGCCTCTCTCTCTCTCTCTCTCTCTCTCTCTCTCTCTCTAATAACGGGGACTCAGCGGGGACCCAATTATGACATCACACGGAGGGCCAGAGGGCGAGAGTGACAGCGCTGTTGTCTCTTTCGGTCAGGGAGGAGGACACAGAATTTGGGAGAGGGAGAGAGAGAGAGAGAGAGAGAGAGAGAGAGAGGGGGGAGGGGAGAATGAATGGAGTCAAGTTTAAGATAAGAGGTTAGGTCTGGTTGGGAGAAAAGGTGGAGGGAGGTATGAAGGGTAGGGAGAAAGGGTGCAGAGAGGTATGAAAGGTGGGGAGGGAAGGTGTAGGGAGGCACCATGGGTGGAGGGAGAAGGTGTGGGGAGGCAAGATGGGTGGTGAGGGAGGTAGGGAACTGAAGATTACAGACGGGCAGGAATAGAGAGAGAGAGAGAGAGAGAGAGAGAGAGAGAGAGAGAGAGAGAGAGAGAGAGAGAGAGAGAGAGAGAGAGAGAGAGAATAAAGAAGAGGACAATGAGTTACACGATGTTAAGAAAATTTTTCAGTCGTGATGAGAGAGGACAAAGCCAGGAATGAATAATGGAATGGACGGATGAGCTGTTGGAAAGAGGGAGGTAACCTTTTTTTTTTTTTCTTTGTACGATTGATGAAGAGTTTTATTAGAGGTGAAAAAGGGTCAAGTTTAATAGGAACAGTGGAAGTGAGAGTAATGAGTAGGAAAGGTGGAGGACGTGAGGCAAACTGGTGGAGAACACAGACACAGAAGAATCCAGCGAAATGAGGACTGGGAAGATGGAGGAGTCGAGTGAGGTAGGGTTTCTGAACATAGAGGGTTGAGTCACGTAGGGATGGTGGATATAAAGGACAGTGTGGTAAGAATGGGAAGAGAAGATCGAGTGTGGAAGGAATGGAGAGAAAAGATCGAGTGTGGTTGGGATGGAGATAGACCAAGTGTGGTAGGGATGGAGAGAGAAGATCGAGTGTGGTAGGGATGGAGAGAGAAGATCGAGTGTGGTATGGATAGAGAGAATATCGACTGTGGCTGGGATGGAGAGAAAAGACCGAGTGTGGTTGGGATGGAGTGACAACATCGAGTGTGGTAGGGATAGAGGGAAGATCGGGTATGGTAGGGATGGAAAGAAGATCGAGTGCGGTAGGGATGGAGAGAAGATCGAGTGTTGGTGGGATGGAGAGAGAAAATCGTGTGACGTAGGGATGGAGAGAGGATCGGGTATAGTAGAGATGGAAAGAAGATCGCGTGTGGCAGGGATCGAAAGAAGACACCGAGACGGCAGGGAATGTGAAGGAAGTGAGTCGAGTTACGCTGAGCTCAAATAAGGTTGAAACGGTGATGAAAGAGTCAGCTAAGGTAGGTGACAGGAACTAACCCATCTAAAAAGAACTTCAGACGTGACCGTAACTTCCAGACCGACGCGACACCACTTCCTATTCCCCCTGGGGCACCGCAATACTCCACGTTGTTTTGATGGTGATGGACGCGACAGACGGACGCACTCGACTTCCGTAATGTATAAATGAGGTGACTGAGGCGCACGAGACGGAGATGCGCTTCCCTTTGGTACTGTATAACGTGGTTCTGTCCTATGCTTCGTCTACGTTCTGGCGGAAGTGTTTGTAAATTAGGTTTCCATAGTTACATCTCCATATTCTCCTTTTCTTTGTCTTTCTCCAAGCCAGTCTATCCTTTTCTCGACTTCACTCTTTTTGGCCTTGGACTCTTGTCTCTCTCTCTCTCTCTCTCTCTCTCTCTCCTCATAATAATTTTTTCTTCCGTCTTCCACACTTATCTTTCTTTTTTTCAGGAACGCAGGGAACCGGGGCTAGGCTGCTCAGTCCTAACATTTCAGGCGGATTACAGTTGCAAACCCCTGAGTAGCACTGTATGAGGGACGCCTTCTCGTGGTGACGCCGATGCAGCCAGGCGGTCCCGCTGCCAGTTATACGGAGAGGATACAAAGCTTTCTCTGCCACTCAGCTATCCGATACAGGTTGCAAAATGACGAAAATCTTGACCAGTTAAAAGCGACACGACGATACAGTACAGCCAATAGACTACTAGAGGAAGTTAGGTATATTCGTTTGAAAGTGGCAGGAGTAAAGCAAGAATGACTTCATCGCATACTGAACGAATTAACCCCTTCAGTCCGGTGTCATTCCTTTATTCTTGTTATGTCCAGACGATTCTGCTCGTGTTAGAGAGACCGCTTGTAGTGATGAGGTTACAAATAGTCTCCATTAACCTCTCCACAACCTGACGCCTCTCCCTATGCTGAATAAAGCCGTCTGGTAGCAGCAAGAATGCAAAATACGTCATTGAACTGAAGTGGTTAAAAATTCTTAAGTCAGCTCTCGTTATAAGTAGCCCTTTATTTATTTCTTTTTTATTATCAAGTCCAAAGGAACGACAGATAAATCGTACATTAAATTTCTATTAGCATCGGCACTGGCAGGGAAAAAAATTGGACTACCCTTCAACTGAGTCTATTTCATACTTGCAACATGTCCGTCAGTTTCCTCCTTGACACATCATATTAAACAGAAGCATCTCATGGCAGAGCAATACACCCAAGTATACCTCAACTTAGTAATATTAGAAAGAAAATTGAGCTGCAGAGGTGATCAGGCATGAGCAAAAAATTCATCGACATTTTTCTTGCAGTTGCGGCGATGGAGGGTGCTACACAAACTGTTTTTATGTGGCTGCAACATGAAGCACACAACAAAGGAGGATGAGAAAGAGGGATATTTTGTGACTTTCAGGGAAGGATGAGAAATACGGAAGGCAGGATACAGTGCTAGAAGGGGATTGTCGGTGAACTTTTTCCATGGCTGTACTTTAGGCCTGGTGGTACACCCAAGACAACTTTACAACACTGGTCAACTTTACGCAAATGTTCTGGTAACTCCTGTGCTGTGCGTGCGGCCTGGTGCTCCTGTGGTTAAATAAAGAAAAATCCTTATTCTAGCGTCTAAACTTGTGACCAAACAATTGCAACTAACTCAGAAGTTTACTTACTTCTGTCGCACGAAGTTTTGATTCCCCGAGAGAGTCGCAGCTGAATCAAGGAAAGACGCAGGCCAACACTAACCTGAAAGAGAGAGAGAGTGAGAGCAAGTGAAAATATTTTTATCACACACACACACGAAGCAAAAGTAGCCTACCACCCATTTTTTTTTTTTTCTAAAGTTGAGGGTCAATACAACAAAAGATCAAGGGAATGTACTAATCTTTCTGTTGGTGGAAAATGCAATATCTACACTGCCAGGGGAAAGAGTACTATGAAGACGCTTTGAAGATATTACAATGCCTTCCTGCTAGGTGAGGGTAATACCGTGATGAGTAAGACAGGAGTAATATCACAAAACGAGGAGCTGTAATATTCATACCACCTGTGTGTTGCCACGCTAGGTTTCCTGACGCGAAATTCGTACTATCCTTCCCGTATGCAGCCAACCACTCATACTGTGATCCTTTCACCATGGGGTACTGTGGTGCAAGTTATCTTTTAGCATACATATCATTTTTACTTCTTGATTTTCAACACCACGTAATGCAGTGGTTCTCAAACTGGGAGCCATAGTCCCATGGGGGGTCTTAATTATTTCTCTGGACAGTCCCAACTTGATCCACTAGTGAAAGATTTTATTAATAACTTTCCTGAAGCAAGATTTGTAAGATTTTTTTTTCTCTGACAACCAACTCGTGCACAGCCTACCAAGAGGCAATTCAAAATGACTTCCTAGAATTTTGAAGTGACTCAATTGCCATAGAGGAGTAGGAAGGTCGACTCTGGCTCTGTCTGAGGTGAAAATGGGACACTAGACTATGCTGGTTGTTTGTGTGTTTCTGTTGCCATTGTCCATATATCTCAGACAAAAGACAGGTTTCCAAACTGTTAAGTATCATCCTGAATGAGTGGTCATTTCCACGCGAAGACGATCTCTTCTGGGCTCATACTGTTTATCAACCAAGGTTAAGTGAACTGGTAGCAAATTCTCTCAGTAATACTTACGTTTTTAGTTCATTTTCTTTCTTTAACGTGCATGCAACGTATCTCTACGATTAATTACCAAACTTGCCATTTTTTTTTTTTTTTTTAATATATCGAACATGTTCAATTCGAGCGAAGTTGTGTTGGTTCATCAAATGATGATGCGGAAGTGAGACTACGGAAGTCATCGCGTTTTGTCGGGGGGGGGGGGGATGAAGGGAAAGATTGGGAACCACTGACCTAATGAGACAGTGACAGACGAGTATATGGTTTATTTCATTTATATACTCCTTATTTTATTTTTTTTGCAACTTGGTGCTCCAATCGGACTGAGCCTGTGTAAGTCTATATCCAAAGGGTGGTTGGGGTTTATTGCTCACGTAATGCCACTCAGGGATGTGAGGCTGGTCACTCACATCTTATATATCAGGACCAACTTCCCTAGCCTTGGGTTCCTACGCTCCTCATGGGACAACATAGGATTGGATGATGGATTGATGGCGGACAATTTTCTATGAGTTTTATCAACACTGTGTCTAAATAACAATTTGATGCCTAAATTCCTGTAAATTAAGAGGCCTAATCCAAAGAAAGCGTGCGGATGAGGAGAAAGGTAGGCAGAGAGTAATATGTGTAATGTAAGGCTAGATATGCGGTTACCTGGCTTAAAAACATCAACAAAGAAATTAGTAATTTTTACGTCCAAGGGCAAAGGATTACCCCCTTCAACACTGAAATGTCACCTGTATTAAATTTCTCCTGTTTCCACGGGATTTTAATTATTCTGGGAGGGATTTCTTTAAACTGAATCAGCTACAGCCTTCATCAACCCCTCTACTACCATGGCAATCTCCGAAGCTAAGTAAAGTGTCTGGTGGGCACAGGAACAGAACAGAAAACTGTTTACAACCTTTATTAAACTATCCACTACTTAGGTGATCTCCCAGGCCAGCCAAGTAAATTGTGTGACAGAGGCAAAGAATATGATACAAGGATGTTCTGTAAGTGAAGGAAACGAATGTGATGTGAGTGAAACAAGTAACTAAGGCCTCCCCACCCTTGCGAACTGTGCTGTGTGGATCATGAGTAACAGAGGTTTGACCCTTCACGATGCACGTCACCGGCCGTAAACACGCCAATGAGTGTGGCCCTCAACCACTGAAAAATGTATCAAGATAACTGAAAATGAAAGTGATGAAGAAACGGACAGAACAACGAGGCCAGTCAATTTCATCACACCCATCCTCTGTTAAGAGGCCACTTAGAATACTGGCCCTCGAGTGGTTTATTACATTCACTGTCTTCACATGGACCATCATGTATTCGGTGGCCCTCACCTGGGTCCTGGACCGGCTCAATGGTTTCCGTTTGATCCTCATCAGAACCAACATCGACACCCTTTCCATTCACGGCAACTACCTGCTGATTCAACTCCTCTGCCACCCTCGGTCCCACACTGTTTTCTATCCCACCTATTTTCTTCTTGGTTTGGTGCAACGCCTCTACAGTCCACAAAACTTTAGTTTTTATCGCCTCCGTATCTCGCCTTAGCTCCCCAGGTTTGTGACTCCCATAATTAATTTTGCTGTTTATGACCCTACATTCTGATGCTAAGTTTTCAAGCCTAAGTTAGTGGACACGGTTTTCCTGCTCAGTTTTTCCACAAAATTAAAAATTCCCTTCATTCTCTTCTTCTCCTCGTTTTCCGCCCTGAGTCGGTTTACTACATCAGCGACGTCATCCACGCGGCCTGACACCTGGCTTTTTTTTTTTTTTTTTTTTTTTTTTTAATGGCTTATTGGCCATCACCCACCACGAAGGGTATCAGGCCAAACAAGACAAAGTTATAAATAATCAGTCAAATTAAGTCACTGGGTAAGAGAAGACACTAAGGCACAAAGGGGAATGATCAAGGGAGGACAGGCACTGGGTGGATGTAGCGAAAGCACACACTGAAAACAGATGAAGGGCTACACTGCACTAGAGGTGGAGTCCGAGTCAGAATCGGACTGATGCTGCAGATGCCAGAGGATGCTGCCACGATTTTCACCTCCTCGACAGCCGTAACAGCTTGAAGGGAGCCCTGGAGCAGCTCGTTGAAGGACAGCATGACCTGCCGGAACTCCCCCTTGCTGTACTCCTTTGCACTGCCGATCTCTGGCGCAGCGTCTTCATATAACTGCAAGTAATGCATTAAGGAATCCAGCCCTGAACTGTCGAGTGAGGCAAAGTCCGATCAAGTGAGGTGACGACCCAGAGGTAAAGGCTTCCGACTTACCGAGGCCTGCCCCTTAGCTGGAGTAGAGTCCACCTCGCCATGCTTCACAGGAGAAAGGTCGGCAGGGTTGTCTGCCGCAGGCGGCGAAGAAAGAGCCGCATCCCCAGTCTCCACTGGCACCTCGGGAGGTGGCGAAGGGACAGACCGACGAGAGATGGAGTGGCCCGCCAGCCGGAGCCTTGTAGGTGGAGTGGAGGGCTGTAGCTGCAGCACCCTTGGGATCAAGGTGGTGGTGGTCGCAGGAGGCCCTTACCGATGTTGATGTCGAGGATCTCGCTTCTCAGGCCTCCTCTGCACCACAGGCGAAGAGAAAGATTCGGGGATCAGTATGGGAGGGAGCCTATTAGCCTCGAAGATGGCGGGCAGGTGCCAGGCGAGAACTGCCATATCTCCCCCTGAGAAAGCCTTGGCCACCTCAATGCACATGGTGACAATGGTTGAGGCAGAGGAGGCAAGGAAGGAGGCAGGAGTAGCAGATGGAGACTGACGCTGACGCCGGCGCCGACGACAGGGGAGGGCGTGGGGAGAGCCCCGCACCACCTGGCCTGCAGGGCCGGTTACTGAGGCAGCTGCAGGACCCTTGATACCCTCCTCCACCACAAACTCCACCACCTCGCCAGCAGCAACTGAGGGCACAGGGTGGACGGGGTTGGGGGCCACGATGGACGATCGGTGGATATAAACGTCGCCCCCTGTTGTCTCGACGAATCAGGAAGCCGTACCCCTTCCTGACGTTGTACCACCGTACCTGTCCCATAACCCTACACTCCATGCCGTTGTTTGCTGCTGCCTCAATCTGTCTGATTTTCTCTTGGGTACGAGCCATGGAACAAAAGTTACCTTGACACTACTGCTCTAGGTGGTGAGTGAGGAGTGCTAACTGCAGTTGACGGCGTGTTTCTCGTGTGGCGTCTTCTCTCCGTCCCCGGTGATCATCGCCTCACCTGGCTCTGAACCGCTCTAAATTTTGCCAACTCTTCACTCAAAACGTGAAGCTGAGTTGCGACATTCTAAATCTTTTCAAAGCAGTAATCAAATGAGGAACTGTCCGTGCCGTCAGGGCTGGTCTCCACCTCCCCTTCCTTTGTGAACTCGCAATCTCCACTCACTCTAGTCCCCGTCTTTAGTAAGGTATCCCCATATTTGTCTCCCTAAGTATTGTTTTCTTGATCATCTGGGGAGCTGTTCCCCTTCTCTCCTCTAGCCCTCTCCCCATCCACAACACTCTCCGTCTTTGGTAGGCTATCCTCATAGATGTTCCCCTCAGAAGAGTTTTTTTTTTCCTAGTATGAACTTTTCCCCTCTCCCCCTACCCTACTCTCCCCCCTCCATTTTTAGCAGGGGATTCACACAGATGTCTGCATCGTCAGGGCAGCTCATCCCCTCCTCCTCCTCCTCACTCCCTTCACTCATCACATTTTCCAACTACTGTTAGGAATCATCATGGCATGACTCCCCCTTGTGCTTGTTCTTTTCCCTATCCAAGCAGGTCTTCCCCTTCTTGGCCCTTCCACCACGACAACAGAGCTTTTTAATCTTACGCCACAATCCCATTATAACGACAATACTATGACCTAAACAACCCTTTTTCAATGTAGGTGATGTGTTTTTAACTTCTTTGTTCCACCTTTTTAGTGTCAGATTTTCTTTGACTAACACAGATCACAAAAGGAACAAACAGAAGCTGCCAACACCCGATATCGCTCCGTTCAATGATACAGTGTCATAACCGCGACTGATAATAAGTACAAATCAACCCTAATCTGGAACTACAATCTTGGGTGGTGTAATTTTAGTTTGTTGTGTTTGCTCTTCTGTTCTTTTATGCGACTTTAAAATTTTAGGTTACTCTGATTTTTTATTGTGATGGTTACAAAGATAATGATGATTATTTTAACTGATAACAGCGACGTGATGATGGATAGTGATAGTTACAAATATTAAGATGATGACAACTGATAATAGTGATGTGATGATAGCTCTGACGGCAGTGATGATTGGTGATAATGACTGTGATAAAAACATGCGAATATAAAAACCGCAGTACTTCAGTTGACCCATGCTAGGCGGCTCCTCCAACAGTGATTAAACTACTAGAATAAGACAAGGCTAGCAACTACGGGGTCAGCCACTACCCTTACTTACTATTTCTTATGCTTACACCTTAATAGTCTCATGTAAGCTGTTTCTCTCCTTAATATCAGCTTAGACTGTATTAATAACACAGAAAGGCATATAAAAGTCCCAAGCAGAGATAAAACTTAGGCTGTGGTACTAGAGTGACACCTTGACCTACTAGAATACGTGCCAGGACGCAGCACTCAGGGGGTCACGTCTCTTCCTCCCTCAAAACTAGTTCCATATATTTTTGGCCCTTGTTTACCTTTTATTTTTTTATTTTTTTTAACTATATCCACTATGCACTGAGGTTTGAATAATGCCACCTGAGCAACATCTGTACAAAAATATACGTTAAAAAAAAAAAAAATCCGCCTACGAAAATAATACCAAGGAAAATACCACAATTTCCCTAACTTCCGAATTTCTAATATTAATCTGCAGTCTTACATCCAATGAGCAAAGAAATTTAATGAGAAAATAAGCCATGTTAGAATTACACGTACGAAAATAAGGGAAAAATAATCAAAGGAGGCGAGCGGTGCGTTATCTCAGCCTATTATCATTATTACTGTTATTATGATTACCGGTACAATTACTATCATAATTAGCAGTAGTAGTTGTAGTTGTTGTGTTATGGTAAGCACTAAGTGGTAACTAGGAGGGGTTATCATTATTATTACCAATTATTATTATTATCATTACTACTATTAGTGTAGTACTGTGGCAGTACGGTATTTCTACTGGCACCAGTCAATACTAAGAGGTAATAAGTATTAATTAGTATTAACATTAGTAGTAGTAAGCAATGAAAATATGGCATTATTTGATTTTTTTTAACACCTCTTCCTGTGCGACTTAGTTTTTATGTATGTTATTTATCTCGTTTAAATATAGAAACAGGTTACATAAATAACATACATTAGGCTAAAAGAGAAATAAGCTAGTAAGGATGAAGTGCTTGGCATCCTTCACTGCCGACGAAAACACGCAGTGACAACGCACCAATTTCTTACCTTATTTCTCACGGATTCTCCAACTTCACGTTATTTCCTCTTCTCTATCTTCTATATTCTCTTCACGGCACCATTGGCTTACTGAATACACTTGGTTTTCACGTATCTAACGTAAATATCCCAAGATATTGGTGAAAAATACGAGAGGCGTGACGCGCACAACATTTAAACAGTTTTTCCCGCCGACACTGACGCGGAGGAATACATGATCACTCAGGCGGTCAGCCGGTCACGTCTCAATAAAGTAGTTCCCATGCACTTAATGGCTACTTTTTGCCACTTTCTGGCGCATTCCTGCCATTAGTCCACACTGATGAGTCTTTTACGCATAAGTGTTTGTTGAAAAATGCCACAAAAGCAATATTTGTGATAAAATCGCCTGAACTGGAAGGTGCGGAGCGGGGCGTATTACTAGGGAGCGGCTATGGATCTACTATGGAATTTCTCTAATCCTCGAACTGCAATTTATTATGTCTACTACACCTTAGTAGTCTGATATGCGCTGTTAATGCCTCCTTATTATCAACTTAGAATGCATTAATAACACAGTTCCGACTGGTGTGATTTGATTATACTAATGATTGTAGTGATGATTAGGTGATAATGATAATACCGTGACGTAAATGTGATAGCGATGACGGCAAAGATGATGACGATGATGATTGTGATGATGATGATGATGATGAATGTTTAGTGATGGCACTGAAAGTAATAGGGATGATAACTGATGAAGAAGAGCGATGATAGTCAAGATATAGATGATAGTGAAGGTGGTGATGATACTAATGATACCTTAAGACTGTCAGTGATAATGATGGTAATGACGACTTTCTGAGATGACAGTAATGGCGATTTTCGGTGATGATAGTAATGACTATCAGTGACAATGATAGTTATGATGACAGTGATAATGATAGTAATTACGACTTTTAGTGACAATGATAGTAATGACAAAAACTTTAATGACTATCAGTGATAATGAGGGTAATGACTTCCAGTGATAATGATAGTAATGACGACTATAGTGATGATGAGAGTAATGAAGACTTTCAGTGATAATGATAGTAATGACTTTCTGTGGTAATGATAATAATGACGACTTTCAGTAATGATAATAGTAATGACGACTTTCACTGATAATGATAGTAATGACCACTTTAAGTGATGATAGTAATGACGCTTTTAATGATGCTAATAATGACGACTTTTTGTGATGATGATGATGATGATGATGACGATGATAGTGATAAGAGTGAGAGCAAGTGTTGAAGAAAATAGTACATAAATATCCCGGTCAGAGTACGTATTTTTTTTTAATATAAAGAACAGCACACACACACACACACACACACACACACACACACACACCTCATAATTAAGGAATATGGCCAACAAAACTAATACCAAACTCCGGCCGCCACAACTTGCCTACATAATGCCCCAGGCTCTGGTGGGCAAGTCTGGGGCATTTGGGGCAATTCCGGTGCATTAAAGGGCATGATGGGGCATTAGGGGCAAGTCTGGGGTATTGGGGGAGAGTATGGGGAATTAGGGGCAAGTAGGGAGAATTAGGGCAAAGTCAAGGGCATTACGGGCAAGTTCGGGGCATTAGCGGTAAGTTTGGGGCATTAGGGGCAAATCTGGGGGCATTAGGGGGGAGTTTGTGGCATTTTGGGCAAGTCTGGGGCATTACGGGCAAGTCTGGGGATATTAGGGGCAAGTTTGGGGCATTACGGGCAAGTCTGGGGATATTAGGGGCAAGTTTGGGGCATCACGGGTACGTCTGAGGCATTAGGGGTAAGTTTGGGGATCTGACGTCATGTACAGTATACCGTGCTTCCCTTCGCCCCTCTTAAGATGATGCCTCTCTCACTTTAAGATGATGAAGTCACCTCTATTTAGTCTGTCTTGCAGAATAGAGAGAGAGAGAGAGAGAGAGAGAGAGAGAGAGAGAGAGAGAGAGAGAGAGAGAGAGAGAGAGATTTATGGTTACAAAGATACACAAACCACACAGACCCCGCAATCATTTCTAGGTGGTCTAGCCTTAAAAAGATTAACTTACTATTTATATACTCTTATTGACGAATGCAAAACGGAAGGTTCTCTTACCGTAGAGACCTTCGAGTATTCAGCCACACAGGAAAATATAAGAACGCACCATACTGCAGTCCTGAAATGCCTAAATGAAACTTTAACAGGAGTGGCTGTGACAGATCATAAAGTAATTGAATGAATGAACAGTGAGAAAAGCTAGCACCAAGCCTAGGGAGGCTATGTGGCACTACCAGAAGTTATTAAGCGATTGCCAACTGATTTTTGTTCTATTTCACACGTTGCCAGGTACTAATCTAGCCTCTTACTGAACAAGCGTGTATCTGTAGTAGTGCTTTTTACTCCAAACTACCGGAGTTATCCCATTTATTTACAATGTCGTTCGTAAAAAAAAAAGAAAAAAATAAGAAGTGGTGTTTACCTTTACTCTAAGGCTCCAGAATTTAATCCATTGCCTTGGATAAGAAGTGCTGTCGCAAGAGTAAATACATTTTAGCACAAACGCACGTGCAAGTACATATACAGGTATTGTACTCACATAAGCCAAATCCTTGTCATCGTCGCTGACTCGTTTCACTCACCTGTAAAGAAGAAAATGGAGTATTACATTTTATTAATGTTGCTACAGCCTTTCAGTACTTAAAAGCCTTTGCCAGCAAGAAGGTCTAGTTCTCTGGCCAGCAAGAAGGTCTAGTTCTCTGGCTTTTTAACAAGATTTGGTTCGGGAAGATGGACTTGTTTAGTTGCCCATCGTTGCACTGACTCATTTTTTTTTTTTTTTTTTTTTTTTTTTAATGTGTCCGACTCAGGGCATAGGCTTCACAGCCTGCTATCAAGGCCCAGCAGTCCTCCTACATACCATACACCTCTACATGTGTCCTTACTTAGTGGGGATCCCAGAACACCGTGGAAGATACGTAAAAAGAATGGGGGAAACCAAGGTAAAGAGAATGAAAGGTAGTTTCATGGGGGGGTGAGGGGGAGCTAAAATACGTCTCGGTCTGCGCATGACGTCATAGATAATACAGACTGCAGCTCATCCTGCTCAACACACGCCAGTCACACACACACCTGCCTGTGAATAGGTACTCCGTTTTCTGTTTTTAGGGGTGGCTATGGCAATACAGATAATTTTGTGAACATGCCAACAATTTGTATAGTTCGTGGATGCAAATCCATTCATGTGAAAGGTGACAATAGAATACATTTTCATGCACTGCCGAAAGATGAAGAACTTAGAAAAAAATGGATTGAATTATGTGACACAAAGAAAAATCGGTCATCTGGTTTTGTATGCAGCGGTTATTTTGAGAGTACTGCCTTTGAACGCAACCTTAAGTATGAATTGCTTGGTTTACCAGTGCCTCCTGGACAAAGGAAATTCAAGAAAGGAGCAGTGCCTACTCTTCAACTACCGAGTTTAACAAGTAAGTTCCATTACTGTGTGAGTGTGTTGAGTAGCGACCTGTATGAACATTCATAATATAAAAGCATACCATACATACAGATGGTTTTCTGTCAAGCTCCCGTTTTCTTCCACCACCCCCACCTCTCTCTCTCTCTCTCTCTCTTATTAACTTTGACGTCACAGAATCTGCGCGGCTCGGGGGGGCTGTACTTACCTTCCAGTATACTCTTCTCTTTACCTTGGGGGAAACACTGAAATATAAAGCTACGAGTGGCAGAGATAACACAATACCAAGAGAGAAAATATAAGGCTACACTGGGAAAGATAACAAAGGTAGAGACAACAAAACGTAGCGCTGAGGAAACACAATAACATAACTCTAAAGGAGAATATAACCACATCTCATAACCCTTCTGGTAGGAGGAACATCAATGTAGGACTACATAATAGATAGATAGATAAATAGATAGATAGCGAGACAGGGAGGTAGCTACCCGGGACTTATACTCTTTCCATGTGAGAGACCTGTTTAATATTTCCAAGACAAATAAAAATAGTCCCATACTATTCTTTACCTCTCCCGTCACTACATGACATTTGGTGGGGAAGCTACTACAAGATATAAAAGCCGCTCGACCACAAGTCTAAAATATACTTCTCTACAAGTAACTACAAAGTCTTTATGACATTTGGTAGCAGCGAACGTATACGAACCTCGTCTACGAATCAACATTAAATTCCTACACCGTTAGAGTTATGAAAGAAAAGATCAAGCTGTGGATGAGATAATCACTTAACATTGTGGAAGGGAGATAACAACACTGAGGAAGAGATAGCCATATAATAGAGCACTATGAAAAACATGAAAGGCAGCCGGAAAGAAATATACAAATAACAAACCTGTGGAGATTATATGTATTGTGTTGGGACAGAATAACATAAAACAAAGACCGTGGAGTGTAAATATGCTGCGTTGTGTTTTTTCTGTGCCGTGCTGATACGTAAATTAATGCTGTGCTGTTAGTGTCCATGTTTTGTGTTGTGCTGAGCTGAGAGAGAACACAAACATAACGCTGCAGTATAAAGTGTACATGCTGTGTTGTGCTGGGGCAAGAGAGAAGATAACGCTGTGTGTAATTCTGTTCCGTTGTGCCAAAAGGGGTGATACATAGCACAGCGAGCCATTACACTGGATAACGCTGTGTCTTGGGTGAAAATTTGCTGTGTGGTGCTGTGCTGATAGAGAGGGCTGCGTGCACTCCAGTTACTCGCCACACAGAACCTCTCCAGGCTACCTCCTCGTGTGTGTGTGTGTGTGTGTGTGTGTGTGTGTGTGTGTGTGTGCGTGTGTGTGTGCGTGTGTGTGTGCGTGTGTGCTCACACCATCGCTGCCTTTTGTCAACACAAGTTTGTTTTATTATGTGCTCAGAAGACTTGAGTAACGGGAGCGCACACACACACACACACACACACACACACACACACACACACACACACACACACACACACACACACACACATGTACGTGCACATTCACGCACGAAGGAACACTCGGAGGAATTTACACATGCTCAGTCACCCACACAAAAGAACACACACACACACACACACACACACACACACACACACACACACACACACACACTAGCAAGAAGGAACACTCGGAGGAATTTCCACACGTTTAGTCACCCGCACAAAAGCACACACACACACACACACACACACACACACACACACACACACACACACACACACACACACACACACACACACACAGGCCTGTATTCTCATCGGCTGTGGAGACTTCCCAACACCTCTCCCTTAGCGATTTATCTTCTAAACCACAAATTACCATTCTCTTTATAGCTTCTACCTTTTAAAACAGAGACACAGAGATGCATGAATAAAATACAATGATGCAGTGATGGAGCAGAAACAGAAATAAACTTCCTATCCACACACACACACACACACACACACACACACACTCTCTCTCAAACAAGGAGGAACTAGATACATGTCACTGCACTAGGGAACATACAAAGGATAATGCAAAGGAGAAATAAATGAAGCCCTAAACATTCTGATTTCAACGTGTTTGCTGGGAGATATGGCCAGTGTTTATATTTGTGTGTGTGTGTGTGTGTGTGTGTGTGTGTGTGTGTGTGTGTGTGTGTGTGTGTGTGTGTGTAACAACGTGTTTGTAAGTATTTGTGCATGCCTGTGAGCACGTGCGTATATATATGATACCCGTGTATGTACGTAACAAACACGTCTGAATGCATGTAACACAATGGCAATTTATTTCTGTACAGCGCTTAAAATTGCTCTAAATTACACAGGACTCCCACCTTAGGGGTATAATCAGCAATAATATATCACTTACTCGGCGACTCTTACAGAAATTCCGTGGGGTGATAGGAGATGGTGACAGATGAAGACCTCAAGCCAGACAACACATATAAATAGCTTCATTATGCGCTACACTTGCCCCTCTCTACCGTCAGCGGCAAAAGTTGATGTACCGCTTCACTCCGTCTACCTCGCTAACTCTTCGCCATTGCATCTACTTCGCTTATCAGTCTACTGCGTCTACTTCGCTAATCATTCTTTAGCGTCGTCTTTGCTTACTTTTTTCAGTGCGTCTACTTTGCTTACCATTTCCTCGCTTACTATTTCCACTACGTCTAATTCGCTTACTATCTCCACTGCGTCTACTTCGATTAATATTTCGCTTACCACTGCACTATGTGTTTCTTTTTTCTTTTTTTTTTCTTATGCAAGAAACGGGAACCAAAGGCCAGAAGCCCGCAAAATTCTTCCCTCCAAGAAATAATAAAAACAAATTAACAGACACCCAAATTCAAGATCCATTCTACTGAGCCGATTTCACATTTTGGTTATGTTCTTCAGTATTCTCTCTCTTTCTCTCTCTCTCTCTCTCTCTCTCTCTCTCTGACGGATCTCAAAGATCATCATCTATGGAGAGAGTAAGATACCAATTCTTTCTCAGCTTCCAAATATTAGTCAACAGGAGTGAGATGCAGCAGAGGTGAAGTACTTGGGCGAATATTTTTTTCCCCGACTGTATATTAGCCCAGGCCACGACCGTAATACCTCCCTCTCTCTCTCTCTCTCTCTCTCTCTCTCTCTCTCTCTCTCTCAGTCAGGTAAAAAACATGGATGAGAGAGAGAGAGAGAGAGAGAGAGAGAGAGAGAGAGAGAGAGAGAGAGAGATTTAGTCAGCGAAAAAAAGTTGATCTAAAACTTCCTCTCTTCTACTTCTCATTTCCTCATCTAGCTAGTATTTCTTCGATGTCAGAGGCTTGGTATGTGTCCTTGCTCATGGATGATATTCTCTGATAAAATGGTTAGGGAGGAACGTGACGAACATGTCCTAATTGTGAAGAAGCAGCAGTGGAATTGTAAGCAATCTTGCCTCTCAATTCACTGCCTACCCTGTCTCACATGCACTGCCTACTCTGTCTCACATGCACTGCCTACTCTGTCTCACATGCACTGCCTACCCTGTCTCACATGCACTGCCTACCCTGTTTCACACGCACTGCCTACCCTACCTCACATTACTGCCTACCTTGTCTGACATGCACATCCCTATCACAATTTTTCCACATCAACATTAATCACGCAGCATCCACCTCCTGATCAGAGTAATCTTGCCTGATATTTACACTCCCCACACACACCGACCATACAGACCTTGATCCACATTCTCAGCACGGCCCTTGCTCATTCTGATCAAGGTAATACTGTTTCCAAGCCCTACCTCTTCCATACCTGATCAAAGTAATAAACAACTAAAAGTGATGGCGTCTTTCATGCAGAGTCCTTAATATGATTTTCCACACAATACGAAACTAACTCTTGCACCCGAAAACTCGCATTCTTCTTCGCTAAAAACAACATACTTATTCTTAGCTAAAAAATCCACATTTTTCATTGCTCTAAATCCACACACTCCAGTCAAAACCATCATTACCCATATCCACATACTACAAGTCCTCATTACTATCCTCAACTCCTTGCCTCACGCCCACACTCAGCAACGACCCTTCTACAATTTCTCATCATTATCCTCTGCTCCTTGCCTCAAGCCCACACTCTGCAACGACCCTCCTACAATTTCTCCTCATCACTATCCTCTTCTCCTTGCCTCACGCCCACACTCTGCAACGGCCCTCCTACAATTTCTCAACACTATCCTCACCTCCTTGCCTCACGCCCACTCTGTAACGACCCTCCTACAATTTTTCATCACTATCCTCACTTCCTTACCCCACGCCCACACTCTGCAACGACCCTCCTACGATTTCTCCTCATCACTATCCTCACCCCCCTGCCTCACGCCCACACTCTGCAACGACTTTCCCACAATTTCTCCTCATCCCTATCCTCACCTTCTTGCCTCACGCCCACACTATGCAACGACTCTCCCACAATTTCTCATCACTATCCTTATCTCCTTGCCTCACGCCCACACTCTGCAACGACCCTCCTACGATTTCTCATCACTATCCTCATCTCCTTGCCTCACACTCTGCAACCACCCTCCTACACTTTAACATTAGAACACCTTTTGCCCTGAACTCCTACAAACCAAGACGAGACGTAGTTAAGGAAGGTCTGGATGGCATTTCTTCATTATCAGAGGAATTCGTATATCGTCAGAATAATTTTTTTCAGTGACCGTAACTCTTAATTAGAAGGTATATCAAAGGTAAACTAGTCTAATCCAATCTAGTCTAACTTAAACTTACCTAACTTTCATTTACCTTGTCTTACCTAGTGTGAAATATCATACCATAACCTACACTAATTTACTGTACCTTAGCACTGTGGGACGCTCATTTAGGCAACAACTTTCTCTCTCTCTCTCTCTCTCTCTCTCTCTCTCTCTCTCTCTCTCTCGCTAATTAACTAACTAACCTGTCCTAACGTAACCTCCCCAACCAAACCCTCCCCCCTAAAAAAAAAAAAAAAAAAAGTGCAGCAAAGCAAAATCTGGACGTATCTCTTCATTATCAGTGGAATGTTTAGATCGAGAGAATAATATACATTTTGCAGTCTGACTCCTGGAATCTTTATATTTGGAGGGAAGAGGGTTTGTATATGCCATGTCTCTCAAATGCGATCTAATCCGACCTCACCAACCCTATCCCATATTAACCTCATGGAATGAAACCTTTTCTAACCTATCCTATACTAACCTGTTTTAATCTAACAAAGTCGAGTACTAATTTCAACCAAAGTAACCTTTACTCAGCCTAACCTTCCGCGTACTAACCACATCCAGTCTTATTAATCAAACAACCTACGCCATACTAACCTACCCTAACCTTAACAAACTTAACATACAAAAAACCCAACCCAGCTCACACCAACCAAACACAACCAAGTAACATCATATCAATACCGAATCAAGTGGAAATCCAGCCTAACTTAACCTAACCTAACTTCATCTAACCTGATCTAATCTAAGTTAAGCTAAACTTATCATCCCATCAGGTTTTCTCACATCCTGACCTCCACCTACTGTAACCTCAAGAACAAGCCAGATCTTCTTGTTAGCCAATGAAGCCAGTTGCTATAAATGTCTACTTCTTGGTAACACGTGCGTAGTAAGGAGAAATAATGTCTTACTTAGGAGCCTCTCTCTCTCTCTCTCTCTCTCTCTCTCTCTCTCTCTCTCTCTCTCTCTCTCTCTCAATTAACGACACATTTCTTCAACACCAAAGCCAGGTGCAAACCCCCAGCCTCCCAACACACACACACACACACACACACACACACACACACACACACACACACACAATTATCAACGACACATATACCTACACAAATTATGCGTACATCTTCAACAACCAACGCAGGTGCTTCATTAAGGCGAACACACACACACACACACACACACACACACACACACACACACACACACACACACACACACACACACACACACACACACACACACACACACCAGACAAAACTAAGAGACAGGCGAGAATTCCGACCTGTCAGCACACTGTCAACCGGAGCCACCTTCATTATCTCTTCTTATCTACACCAACCATCCACCTACACCCCTCTCATCCCTCCCTCTCCTCTCCCCTCTCACCCCCCCTCTCCCTTTCCATTCCCCTCTTCTGCCCCCACACGTATGCCATCCTCTCCTACGTCTGTTCTTCCTCCACTCCCTTTTCCCTCTTCTTCTCTTGTTCTTCTGTACCTTGCCCTCTTAAATACCCTTTATCCACTTTTTCATTTACTCATCTGTCCTCACCCCTTTCACCTTCTATCCCTCATGCAACTAGTTTGTTCCCTGACTTTCTTCTCTTCTGCTCCCTTGCCCTCTTCCATATCCTGTTCCCTGTTCTGCCTCCTCCCTTCCACCCCTTTTTCTTACTTCTCCCTTTCCCTCGCGTTCAACACCAAATCCCCCTCCATCCCTGTCGCTCTCATCCTCCCTCCCTCTTTTCCAAACTACCCCTACCTTCTTCCCCTACCCTTCCTCATCTTTCACCTCCCTCTCCTTTTAACTTTCTTCCTTCTTAATTCCCCCATCCTACCTTCTCTCTTCTTCTCCTATCCCCCCTCTTCCCCAACCCTCTGTCCCCCCTCCCGGCAAAGAACTGGGCTGGATTTCAAGTTGTGCAGCGTGGGTCGAACTGGCCATTAATCAGACTGACAGAGAGAACGACCAACCCCTGACACTCTTCCCTACCCCCTCCCTCTCTTCTCTCCTTACCCCTCCACCACCCCTTCCTCTAGTCCCTTATAACCCTTCTTTTCTCCTCCCCTTCCCCTAGTTTCCTATAACCCTTCCTTCCCTCCCCTCTACCCTTTCCTTACACCCTCCCTCATTCTTACCCTTTCCCCACCTATTCCCATTATCCCTACTTTCTTTTCCCCTGTCCCTTCCTCACCCCCTGTCCCTAGTACCTTATTATTCCCTCTTTCCCCTCTCCTATCGACTCGTATTTTATATCCTTTGCCCCTTTGACCCCCAGCTGGCCGGACCGAGCACTGGCGCTGTGGTGTAGACAACTTCGTAAATAGCAGTGCAAAATACTCGGCCACCGCGGCGGCAGGAGAAGGCTAAGATAAATATAAAACACAGACGGTGTAACTTATGATGGTAATAGTTGACAGTGGTATGTTGTAGGCTTGGTTATCTGATTGTTGCGGAGGGCCGTTAGCTTACGACTGTCCACACCACAACTCGATGATAGTCAAGGGGATTCGAACTCGCTCCACAGGGTCCCCTGAACGTGAGGCCAGTGCCAGACTGACCGAGCCGCCGAGTCTCCTCTTCTCTATCTGTTTCCTGATTCCACTCTTTCCTCTCCCGTTCTCCACTCTCCTTCTCCCCTCGTACTTCCTTGTTACCTGTCCCTTTCCCTCCCTTGACCTTTGCCTTCCCCCCCCTCCATCTCCCTCTTCCCTTATCATGCATGCATATATCTTTTTTGTTGTTTTTTAATAATTCATATTAATGTACTTAAGACACTAACCTAGTACAAATTTATATACAATTTACCTTTTAATATAATATTCAGGATGAGAGTTGAATTACTGCCTTAAGACCACTAAGACCTTACAGAATTAAATAAAATGTACTTACTGCCCACTAATCTAGTTACCGTTCTGGGTCCCCGTAACTGAACAAAGGTGGGATAAAAAAAATACTGGTCTGGTAGTGGGCGAACTTCAATTATTACTCACTCTTCACTTCGTTTTTCTCGCTCCCCTATTCTTCCTCTACCCATCTCCCCGTCTTTCCCTGTACCTTGTCCTCCTTACCTCCCCTTCCTCTGCCTTCCCGTTTCCTATCCTTCTTCCTTGTCCCTTCCCTTTCCTTCCTCACCGTCATTCTTTCCCCCTCCATCTCACTCTTCCTAATCGTTCTTCCCCTTCCTATATTCTGCTTCCATCCCTCCTCCCGTCAGCCACCTTATTTCCTATCCATCTTCTCCCCTCACCCTTCTTCCCTTTTTCCTTCCCTTTACTTAACTCCCTCTCCCCACCTCCCCTTTCCCTCTTCCCCTTTGTCTTATACTCCCCTTTTCCTTCCTCTCTTCCCCCCCCCTCCTCCTCTTTCCCTCCACCTCCCTTTCCCTCTCTTCATCCTCCCCACCTCCTCCTCCCCTCTTCACCCTCCCCTTCCCGTCTTCCCCTCCCTATCTTCCCTCCCCTCTTCCTCCTCTCAATCGCCTCCTCCCTTCTTCCCTCTCCCCACCTTCCTCTCCTTCTTACCCCTCTCCACCTCCCTTTCCATTAACCATTTTATTAACAACTGTCATATATCTACACACCTATTGTTGTCTGTGTACACAAATATTAATACTATGCTATGATAATGGCTAGCCTTACATTACAAGACTAACTTGGCATAAATTTAAATTCAATCTCTCTAGGTTAAGGTAATATTTAAGTGAAAGGTTGAATTACTACATGAGACAACTAGTATTATATAGAAGAAAAATGACGTAATTACCAGTCACCGATGCTTCCAGTTGTTGACTGGGACTGAGGTGTGCAAATCATACTCGCTTCGAAATGGGGGGGGAAAAAAAAAAAAAAAAAAATCCTCCTCCCCTCACTTGCTCCCCTCTCCCTTCCCCTCTTCCTTCTTCCCCTTCCCCAACTCCCCTTTCATCAATCACCGTGACTGAGAGACACCTACCCATCCCCGACACTGATCCAATGGTCGCCTACTTACCGCACCCACCCTTTCCCTGTTCTCCCCCTCCCCTGCTTTGTTCACCTTCCCTTATTCTCTCCATTTCCCCTCCCTACTACTCATCCTCTTCCCCTATCGTTATTCTCTTGTCCTAGTCTCGTCCCTTCCCAACCTCTATACCCCCCCCCTCTCTCTCTCTCTCTCTCTCTCCACACCCTTCAGTCCCCTCTTCCCTTTCTTGTTTCATCCCCCAATCCCTTCATTTCCATTCGCCTCTCCCAGTGTCCCTCCCCTTTTACCCAAACCCCTTTCCCATCCCACTCCCTCGACTCCCCCCAACCTCTTGTTCATACACCCTTCTCTCTTCTTTGCCCCCCCCCCTCCATTCCTCCCATTCCCCATCCCTCTCCCTCTACTCTCCTCCCCTGCCCGTACCCCATCATCTATTCCCCTAACCTGCCCCCTATCCCTTCATCTTCCCCTACCCACCTGCCTAACTTCCTTTCCTAATCCCTCCTCTCCTACTTTCCTTCGCTTCCCTGTTCACCTCCTCCTCACCTCCCTAACTCCCCTTTCCAACCCCTCGCCTCCTACTCCCTTCCCCTTCCCTCCCTCCCCTCCCCTCTTCACCCCCTCCCTACCTCCCCTTCCTCGACACTGATCCATTGGTAGCCCTGCTGTCGGCTAGTCGGTGATGCGGACGTGAAAGGGCCAAGAATTTTATAACGTTTTATGGTCGGGAATTCGTTTTGATCAGGAAGATAAAACGAGATATTTGTTACGTAAAATTATGAAGGATTTGGTGAAGTAATAAATATCATTAGGTTATGGTGTACGTTAATTTGGATGATTAGACGAGTGATTTGCTTACACTGGGAAGGTTATATTAAACTATTTTTCATTTAACTTTGACCTTAAAAATTCAATGTCTTCAACGCAGAGTTATGTCAATAGATTTACACTAGAATATGAAGCCGGTGCTATGGAGACTCACATCCCCTCTCATATATCTCCACTCCATCCCTCCATCTCACCCTTGTTCTCCTCATCCCTCTCCACCTTACTCACATACACTAGCAAGTCTTTCATTTTCCATCCTCTCCACATGGTCAAATCATCTCAGAGTAGGGTACAAAATCAACGCAGTAACAATGTGCAATTTGACATCGAGGAGTAATTACAGTTCATTAGCAAAACAAACACAGCACTATTATTACTGTTCGTAGTTTTGTTTGTGTATCGAAAAAACGACAAACATCTGGAGGTTTAGTCGGGCTGGGGACATTTGCGTCTGATCTTCGGTCTTATGCTACTGAGGAATTTGCCGTGTGTGTGTGTGTGTGTGTGTGTGTGTGTGTGTGTGTGTGTGTGTGTGTGTGTGTGTGTGTGTGTGTGTGTGTGTGTGTGTGTGTGTGAACGGATAGGGTACAAATATATTCAAGCAAACACACGACACTACTAGCATCTATTTTAAATATCTGCCACGTCTTAGAAATCAAGACTCGAAGAATAAGCACATCGAGAGAGAACCACGCAGTCACTTAGCCACTTCAGCTCCATTTAACCATTTCAATCCAATGACATTTCTTTTTTATTCTCGCTTTCTCAAGTAGATCTCATTTAATTTCGAAATGAAGTCGAGATAAAACACCTTGACATTGACGACGCATTTCTCTATTATATTCTTCTACCCCGTGATTTTTTTCAGCCTCTAGTATGGAATGGACTGATGATGCCATGTTCAATCCATCCAGTCCCTCAAATCACTGAAAAGTTGATCAATACCACCTGAAAATAATGATAAGTAAAATAAGCAATTCTTCAACAGACTGAACGAGTTAATGAACGCTAAATCCGACCCCTAAAGTTCCAATTATCCAAAGCTGAATACATGCTTGAAGGAGACAACAATTAAATACGAAATACGTCACCAGATTCGAAGGGTTGGTATCACATCGACGGCTGATTCTCATTTATGCCCGACGCCTAATCGCTCTGGATGATTTTTTGTCTAGCTTCTGACTTTCTCACTCTGTTTTCACCTAATCGAACTGGCCCATTTATAACTTGAATACCAAGTCGAGGCGGCGTGAAATTCAGTGAGTCTCCATGGTTACTAGTCAAACCAACACTAACTCACAATATGCCATCGACCGAGCTGATGGTGGGGGTCAAGGAACTTCCCCACGTCAGGAAAACACGCTCTGGTGGGGAACCCGTGTATGAAAACAAGTGGACAGCAGGAATATTAATTAGCAAAACCCCTTATCGTGAATCGTGGTTGACTTGGGCGAGCTGACAAGCATCTGGAATCCACTTCTTTGGTTATCGCCTGATCTAATCGCCAGAGGTTCAAGGGAGTCTCGCTTCGGGTCTTAATTAGTAGGAAATTCCTGAGGTCTTCCGTAAGCTGAGCAAAATCGTCTGGTGAGGTATCTATCTATCTATCTAACTATCTATATGTACTTATCTACCTTCCTGTCCATCTACCTACCTACCTATACCTACCTATCTATCGCCATATTTATACTTATCTATCTACATATCTACCTATCTACTCGTATTGTCAGACGCGTTAATCCCGTAAAGGGTGGCCACAAACAAATCCCCTCCACGTCGCCCCGTCTTACTGGCATTTGTCTGCCCTCCCTCCAGCTCAAACACCCCTCTCTACTCCATCCCTCCACCTCATCCTTGGTCTCTCCTCCTCTCCCCCTCCACCTAATCCCTGGTCTCTCTTTCCTCCTCTCCCCCTCCATCTCACCCATGGTCTCCCCCTCCTCTTCTCCCTCTCCATTTCATCCTTGGTCTCCCCCTCCTCCTCCTCTCCATCTCATCTTTGATCTCCCCCTCCACCTCACTAACATACACTCTTCTGACGGTAACAGGTTTAGTATCATCTGGTAGTAATAATTTCAAAATCGTCTGGCTTACTTTTATCAGGAGAAAGAAGAAAATCGTCTAACCAAAATTTCATATGCGTCTTATCTCGGGTTTTACTTAGTGGGAAATTACAGTATGAGAAATCGTCTAAACTGAATAAAATCGCCCTGAAATTGAAGAATATAATCGTCTGGAGGTAAAGGGAATATAATCGTTTGGTCTACGGTCTACTTGCATCTCGTCTGAGGTCTTAACAGTCAGGAATATATTGGCCAGGTGCTTAAGAGGTATGAAAGTGTCTGGCAGTAGCAAGAGTAATATAAAAAGGACGATATCACCATCACCATCATCATCATCATCATCATCATCATCATTACCTATCTCAGCACATCATCGTCATCATCATCATCATTATTACCCACCTCAGCACAGCATCATCACCACCAAAATCATCACCCACTTCTACATCGTCGTCATCCACCTACCACATCACCACCACCATTGTCATCACCCATCTTCACCACTACTACGCATCATCATCATCATTACCAATATCATCATCTACCACCACCACCACCACCACCGAACACCATCATCATCATCATCATCATCATCATCTACCACCACCACAACTACGAACACCATCATCATCATCATCTACCACCACCAGCACCACCACAACTACGAACACCAAATCATCATCATCATCATCATCATCACCCACATCATCTACCACCACAACTACGAACACCAAATCATCATCATCATCATCATCATCACCATCATCATCATCTACCACCACCACCACAACCACCACCACAACTACGAACACCAAATCATCATCACCATCACCATCATCATCATCTACCACCACCACCACAACTACAAACACCATCATCATCATCACCATCATCTACCATCACCACCAACACCACAACTACGAACATAATCATCATCATCACCATCATCATCTACCACCACCACCACAACTACGAACACCATCATCACCCACATCATCATCATTTACCACCACCACCATCACCACCACCACAGAACACCATCATCATCATCATCATCATCATCATTTACCACCACCACCACCAAAACTACGAACACCATCATCATCATATCACCACATCACCACCACCTCCTCCGGTCCACCTTGTCTAGCCTCTGGTGGTGATTACCGGCTGATTCATTATGCCGTCCTCCCGAACCGGCTCTGTTTCAGCCTCTTCACTCCGCTGACACCTTTCCCATTTTTTTAACCTATTTTTTGTTCTCATCGCCAGGTAATTATTTTCAGCATTTTCAGCATAATAAAGCTTGTCGATGTTGAAAATATTAATGAGTGTCATATCTTGCCCATCCAAACTGAAAAAAAAAAAAAATGGAGACAAGAGTATAATTTGGTACAAACACAAAAATCCCTTCCCTTTCCCTGCCTCATCCTTTCATCGCTGTAGTCACTGATCCGTATTCTCTTTGGTTATGGAAGCTCCCTAACACCTTTTCCTAAGCGATTTATTTGGCTTGTTACTCCTGACCTCTTCTGTGCCATTTAAATCCTTCACATACCACCATACTCAAGAATAAAATGACATACAAATTGCTATTAACCAGCTATATCCAAAAATAAATCGCTACGGAAGAGGTGTTAGGGAGCTTCCATAACCGACGAGAATAAGGATCTTCGATACTTGGAGACGTAGTGGGCAAAGGTGTATTATCGCCCACAGAAGACAGAGAGAGAGAGAGAGAGAGAGAGAGAGAGAGAGAGAGAGAGAGAGAGAGAGAGAGATTATCCACATATATAGCACGAACAAAGTTGAAAAACACCCTAGCAACGAAAGAGTAAATTCTGGAGTAACACCGCAAAAAGATGACTGCATACAAAGACAGATTACCCGACTGGAAATGGCTTTGTGGGGTTCAGGGCTGGGCTTGGTGGGTCTGGCATAAGCCCTCTTACGTTACTGGCTTCATTAGGGCTTCATCTTGACGTGGGGAAGGTGGGTCTGGGGCAGGAACAAGCCGAGATCATATTTAGTCCGTGTATTTCTTGAGTATATCTGCTATTAGAATATACTTTTAGATATACAATACAGAGTATGCTTCATTTTGCTCTAAGGTCAGACTGTATTATTTAGTTTAATATACGTATTGGTTAAGGAAGCACCCTAACACCTGTTCCTAAGCGGTTTATTTTACCTTTTACACCTTCCTATCCTCTTCGGTGTCGTTTAAATCATTCTAATATCGTCATATTCCACACTGATAACGTGTAAAAGGATACTAACCAGACATATCCAAAAATAAATCGCACAGGCAGAAGTGCTACGAAGCGCGACGAAAATAGTTTCCAGTATTATCTTCCACAAGAATATACACTCAGATATACATTTAACGACTGAATTTCGACAAAGGTGCATATCATTATCACCATCAATATCATCACCATCATCATCATTATCTTTATCATCATCATCATTAGCTTTATCATCATCATTATCTTCATCATCATCATCATCAATATCATAATCATCAGCATATCATCATCAACATCATCATCATCATCATCATAATATCATCATCATCAACATCCATCTGTGGTTGATAATACGCACCTCTGTTCACTAACTATCATTAAGTATCCATGACTCCAGCGATAAGAGTGGCAGATGTAAACGGATTTTTGCACCTGACTGTACATTCAGAACTTATCTTATTTCGGGTAGGAATATCAGCTCATACTCTCCTTATATGTCCATCATTTGATACTAGTTACACTTTTATACCAGTACATATAAAACTAAGCTTGTTTGTCTATGCTTAAGTCTTTCAGCTGGACGTCTATTTCAGTCTCTTCTAGCTTATGTCAGACTAGAGGAGACCGTCCCTCTAGTATGATAGCGTTATTGAAGGCTACATCTGAATCCTCACCTTCGCAGTCTCTCGAGAGGTGGAAAATGTGGTCCCATGTCATCTAAAAAAGTCTTAAAATCTCCACCAACCGTATGCAGTTATGAGCCATCTTCACTATTCCTGATTCCGTCATATGATTCTCCTCAATCTAGAATATATTTTTTGAGCTGTAGAGGTAGTTAAAGCTTCCACCGGCCCCTTCACTACATCTCCATTAAGCTGATTGTAATTGTAAGGTGACAGTAAGATTAATTGAAGAAAATGTCAAAGGGCTGAAGATACTCTGAAAAAAAAAAAGTCATCAAAGTGAAGGGTCTCGGAATGTCCCTGCAGACAGAAATCCACCGAGACAGAGACATGACAGATAAAGGGGACCGGAAAATGAGACGGGCCCATGAGACAGACTAATGAACACCGGCTCTGATTACAATAAAAAAAAATAATAATCGCTACTTTGATTTATCGATATCTGCAGTCAAACCAAACATGGGAATAATGTACACTCCACTTTCGTTGTTTCTCTTACACACACACACACACACACACACACACACACACACACACACACACACACACACACAGTTACAAAAGGGACTTACATATTTTTGTGAATCAAGAAACGTAAGATGAATATGCCTTCTACTTTCTTCGTCCTTCTTCTAATAATAAAGACTTACTGAAGGAAATTGATGTTTTTGGGACTGCCCTTCCTGCTACATTCTAGGTGGCGTGACAGGCTCCCAGCATCTCTTCCTCAGTGATTTATTTTATACATCATAACACTCTCTTATATGTTATCTATATCGTACTATATATCGACAGTGTCTGAACCAGTAACATATTAGGGATATTGTAGTGGTATAAAAAATAAATCGCTATGGAAAAGGTGTTGCGGTCTCCAAAATCTCTTAAAACAGAACCGATATTACATCTTAACATTCTACTGTATGTCACGTATGTCGTATTAATATCATCCTGAACTGCACCAATATCATACACGAGGATGCTAACATACAGAAGACAAAGAATAAGTCAATAAGGAAAAGGTGTTACGATGCAAAAACTCACTTAGAATACGACCCTACAAATCAACGTCCGGTTCTGCGAAATGTAAAATGGGAGGAGGAGGATGGAGAGTATAAACAAGCTCTTGAGGTGTCAGTTTCATCAGCGGGGGAATGATAGATCCACACGAGGAGATATGAATATGATAATGAGTCGCGGTGCTTTTATTAGGAGCTGATGACTGCGGTGGAGAGTTGGACGAGGACGAAGGAGAGGGGTTGGAGTGAGGACGAAGTGGGACTGAATTGAGGAGGAGGAAGAGGGACTGAAACAAAAAGCAGGAGGAAGAGGGGCTGGAGTGAGGAGGAGGAGCCGGAGGTTGAAGTGAGGAAGAAGTGGGACTGAACTGAGGAGGAGGAAGAAGGGCTGAAATGAGAAGGAGGAGGAAGAGGGACTGAGTGAGGAGGAGGAACCGGTGAAAATGGGGGATGGGTGGACTGAAGAGGAGAAAGAAGAGGAACTGAAGTGAGGATGGGAAGGAAGGAGAGGGGTTGAGTGAGGAAGCGAGGGAAGGAAAGCGACTGAAGTGAGGAGGAGGAAGAAGAGGGACTGAAGTGAGGAGGAGAGGCCAGAGGGCAGAAGAGACTGAAGAATGGGAAGAGTTAGAGAAGTCGGAAGAAAATGTGTTGCGGGGGAAGAGGATGGACGACAAGTACTGGGGTGTTAGAAGACAATTGGTACAGATGGAGCAAGAAGAATTACACTGTGTGGTGGTTGGGGGGAGAAGGTGTGAGGGAGATAAGAGGAGAAAGGGTGTAGGCAATCAAGGACTGGCGTGTGTGGGGAGAATATGGGACTGGGGTGTGGAGAAGAACAGAGGGAGGAGGTAATGGAGAGAGGGAGGAGGTAATGGAGAGAGAGAGAGGGAAAAGGAATTGAGATGTCAGGGGATGCTGAAAGGGGCCAGAAAGAGGGAGAAGTGGAAAGATATGGAGAAAAGGTTATAATGGGGTACGAAGAGGGGAAAAAGAGGGGGAGGAGGAGAGATTGGTGCGCGGGGAAGACTGGGGTATTGGTGCAGTGGGAGGAGAGGAACTGGGGGGATGGGGGTAACTATGAAGAGATATGTAATGATGGTGGGGGCACTAGTATCGTGTGGTGGTGATAGGGAAAAGAGGGACTGCTGTGTGGGGTGTGGGGTGGGAAAGGGAGGAATATTCATGGAGAGGGAGGGATGGAGAAGGTGTGGGTGAGGAATATGAGAGGGAGATGTGGAGTAACGAAGGGTGGATACTGATCGGGAGGAAGTGGAGAGGAGTTTGTAGGCGAGATGCGGAATGGGAGGGGAAGAGGAAGTTGGATGGCTACGAGATGATAATGTGCAGTGATGGTAGCTAAGATGAAACATGGAAAAGGTGAGTACAGATGAGAATGAAAGACTTGTGTGTTGAAGGCTGGCGTAACTGACAAGGAAAGCACCCTACAACGTTGTCACCTACTCGGACGGAAGCAGGGGACAGGAAGAATGCGATGGTAAATGAAGGTAATTTTAGGGACAGGAACAAATGTCGGGGATGAACTAAACTTTCGCAGGCTTTATTTTGCGGGGCTAGGAAAGCACCCAAACACACAACCGTCCCTTTACGTCCAGGTCCCTAATTTCGGTTCTATGTAACTAACAGACTGGCATAAATAAGAGTCCTGCCCAGAGCTAGCGTGATCGAACCTGGGATAGAATCGTGAAAGTCTAAAATGAATTATTACGGATCATATTTTGCGGAGTTCAAAGCTTCCCCTAGAACAACAACTGCAACAATCAAATTTACATTCAGGTCCCCAAATATACTGCTGAGTGAAGAGGGACAAGGAGGGAAACAAACTTTGTGGACTGTGATGTGGAAGTAGTAGTTAAAGTAGAAGGTAGAGTTGCTGGAGGCTGCTAATGGGAGTGGTAGTTAGGAGGGTGGTGACGGTAGGGTTCGAATGGTGGTGATGGCGTTAGAACAGTAGGATGGTGATGCAGTGGTTGTGGCGATGGTGATGGCTGGGTTAGTCTAATGTTATGATAGTGGTGATTGGATTAGGGTACTTAATGGTAGGGGAGTGGGAATGGTGGTGACGTTGGTGGTGGTAAGCATTATGGTGGTGATGGACTTCAGATCACACACACACACACACACACACACACACACACACACACACACGGAGAGAGAGAGAGAGAGAGAGAGAGAGAGAGAGAGAGAGAGAGAGAGAGAGAGAGAGAGAGAGAGAGAGAATGAAGATTATACAGGAGCGAGGATGAAAACAAGTGTCGATTGTGGTGATAATTGTGGTGGTTGTGGATAGTGGTAGTTGTAAGAGGGTGGTAGAGGAGGGATGGTGGTACCTGTGAATAAGAATGCTGGAAGATAAACATGAGACGGTGGTTGTTACGAGTTTTTGTAGTTACGATGATGATGATGATGATGATGATGATGATGGTGATGGTGATGATGTGGTGATGATGATTATGATGATGATGGTGATGGTGATGATGATGGTGATGATGATGATAATGATGAAGGATTGGTGGTGGTGGTGGTGGAGGCGATGATGATGATGATGATGATGATGATGATGATGGTCTTGTCATTTATTCTTGCTACCTAATGATGACTCTGTTCAATTTTGACGATAATTTCCGAGTCAGAGAAGGTATGTATATATATATATATATATATATATATATATATATATATATATATGTATATATATATATATATATATATATATATATATATATATGTCTTTTTTAAATAACATAACAGAGGAAGGAAAAACAAATGAATAAAAAAAATTAATCCCTTCACTACTACGCTGATAAATGTACTAGGGGGATGCGGAAACTTCAGGGCCCTAATTTGAGGTTTCGTTAAAGTCCTGGAGTACATCATCTAGTGTCCGAAAATCCTCAGCGAGTGACAGACGGACGACAAATGCCTCCGTCAAGAAACACCTACATTAAAATAAAGACCTCACCGTACTGAAAGAGTAAAGAGGACTGTGGTAGTTGTAGATGGGATGGTGGTAGATGAAGGTGAGATGGTGGAAGATGCAAGGAGGGATGGTGGTAGTTGTAAGAAGGGATGGTGGTAGTTGATGGGATGGTGGTAGTTGAAGGGATGATGGTAGTCGTAAGAAGGGATGGGGGTAGTCGTAAGAAGGGATGGGGGTAGTCGTAAGAAGGGATGGGGGTAGTCTTAAGAAGGGATGGGGGTAGTTGTAAGAAGGGATGGGGGTAGTTGTAAGAAGGGATGGGGGTAGTTGTAAGAAGGGATGGTGGTAGTTGTAAGAAGGGATGGTGGTAGTTGTAAGAAGGGATGGTGGTAGTTGCATGAAGGGATGGTGGTAGTTGCATGAAGGGATGGGGGTAGTTGTAAGAAGGGATGGGGGTAGTTGTAAGAAGGGATGGGGGTAGTTGTATGAAGGGATGGGGGTAGTTGTAAGAAGGGATGGTGGTAGTTGTAAGAAGGGATGGTGGTAGTTGTAAGAAGGGATGGTGGTAGTTGTAAGAAGGGATGGTGGTAGTTGTAAGAAGGGATGGTGGTAGTTGTAAGAAGGGATGGTGGTAGTTGTAACAGGGATAGTGGTGGCTTGTGTAAGGGATAGTGGTAGTTTACAAGGATGGTGGTAGGTGTAAGAAGAGTTATTAGAATTTACAAGAAATAGGGTAGTGATGGTGGTAGGAATAGTGGTAGGTAAGAGAATGGTGGTGGTTAGGGTGGCGATAGTGGTGCTTATGAGATGGCTGTGATTTTGGTTGTTTCAGAAATAGTGGTGGTGACTAATGATAATAGGTGAGATGGATGTTGGTAGTTGTTGGAGGGATGGCGATAGTAGTAGGAATGTTAGTAGTTGCAGGAATGGTGGTAGGTGAATGGTTGTACAGGTAAATGGTGGTAGCTGTAGGAATGGTGGTAGCTGTAGGAATGGTGGTAGCTGTAGGTGGCTGGTGAATGGTGGTAGGTGAGAAGATAGTGGTAACTGAGAAGACTGATAGCTGTGGTGGTGATAACTGTGAAAAGGACTGGTGGTGGTGATGGTGGTGGCTGGAAGAATAGTGGTAGCTGAGAAGGATGTTGGTAGCTGTAGAAATGTTAGTAGCTGCAGCAATGGTGGTAGTTGAGACGACGGTGGTAGTTAGGGTGGTGATAGTTGTCGGTGATAGTTGTAAAAGGGGCAGGAAGGTGGCAGTTATACGAGAGAAGACGGTAGTGCAGATGGAGGTGGCGGTCGAAAGAATAGTGGTAGTTGAGAAGGATGTTGGTAGTTGATAATAGTGGTTGTTGGGCTCATTCAGGAGATGATTATGGCCCACGTGACACAGGTACCACTGCTGGAAATGGCAATGATGTGGCAACACTGGTAGCAATTGCAGGTGGTAATGGTATGGAGGAGGGTGGCAATGAGAGGTTGGTTGGGGTGAGGGGAAGGGGTGGGGGTAAGGTGGGGGTGAGGGATAAGGAGGGTGGCAATGAGAGGTTGGTTGAGGTGAAGGGGTGAGGTGATGGGTGAGGGGCAGAGGTGCGGGTAAGGTTGGGGTGAGGGGTAAGGAGGGTGGCAATAAGAAGTTGGTAGGGGTGAGGGGTGAGGGGGTGGGGTGAGGGGTGAGGGGGTGGGGTGATGGGTGAGGGGCAGGGGTGAGGGTAAGGTGGGGGTGAGGAGTAAGGAGGGTGGCGTGGGGGTAAAGGGAAAAGGTTAGGGTTAAGGGGTAGGGGCAGGGGGCAGGGGTAGGAGTTGGGGAAGGGGTAGGGGTCAGGGATAAAAGGTAGAGGTGAGAAGGGGTAGAAGTGGGGTTAAGGGATGAGGGTAGAGTTGAGGGGTAAGGGGGGGTATGAGGATGGGGTGGGGGGTATGGGGATGGGGTGGGGGGGTATGGGGATGGGGTGAGGGGTTAAAGGGTGAGGGGTAAAAGGGTGAGGATTATGGGGGTGGGGTAAAGGCGTAGGGAAGGGGGTGGGGTAAAGGCGTAGGGAAGGGGGTGGGGTAAAGGCGTAGGGAAGGGGGTGAGGATAGAGGTGGGGGTTCACGGGGGAGTAGAAGGGATGATGGGTGAGGATAGAGGTGGGGGTTCATGGGGGAGTAGAAGGGATGATGGGTGAGAAGTAGAAGAGGGGGAAGAGTGGTGGGGAGCAGGGTAGCAATAGAAGAAGGATGGGGTTGGGGTTTGGAATGGAGGGTAGGTGAGGGGCTGTGAAGCAGTAGGAGGTGAGAAGGGTGGGGATGAGAAGTAGGGGTGTGGTGGGGTGGAGTGTGGGGGAAACTAGGTTGGGGTGAGGATTGCATGGGGGAGGGGATGGGAAGGGAGGGGAGGTGGTAGGAGTGGGGTGGTTCAGAAAGGGGGGTAAAGGTGGGGGGCAGGTTGAGAGAGAGCAAAGGAGGGGAGGGGGGAGAGGAGGCTATGGGGTCAGTGACAGAGGAAGGTGGATGGTGATTAGAGGAGGGGCTGGGATGGGGGGCTTGGGATGGAAGGGGTAGGTGTAGTTGGGTAGAGGTGGAGATATTGGAGCTGGAAGGGACAAGGGCTAGGGAAGGGAGAGGGGAAGTTGTTGGAGGAGAGGGAGGGGACAGGAGTTGGGGAGGGGACAGGGGCTGGGGAGGGGAAGGGAGGGGGAGGGAAGGGGAGGGACAGTGGGAGGGGGAGGGACAGTGGGAGGGGGAGGGGCAGTGGCCGGAGGAGGAAAAAAGACAGGGACAAGGGAGGGGAGGGAACAGGGGCTGGGGGAGAGGAAGGGGCAGGAGCTGGGGGAGGGGAAGGGACAGGGGCTGGGGGAGAAGGGACAGGGAGAGGGAGAAGGTGAAGGGGAAGGAGAGGAGAAAGGGGAGGGGGAGGGAAAAGAGGAGGGTGAGGGAACGCGGAGGGAGAGGGAACGGGGAGGGAGAGGGAACGGGGAGGGAGAGGGAACGGGGAGGGAGAGGGAACGGGGAGGGAGAGGGAACGGGGAGGGAGAGGGAACGGGGAGGGAGAGGGAACGGGGAGGGAGAGGGAACGGGGAGGGAGAGGGAACGGGGAGGGAGAGGGGAGGGGAAGGGAGAAAGGCTGCGTGGCATAGGCGGTGGCTAGAAGAGATGGAGAGGGTGAGAGAAAGGAGAGGGAATGGGGCATGGGAAGCTGTTGGAAGGGTGAGGGAGGGGGAAGGACAGGTGGAATGAGGAATGAAGAAGGGAAGAAGAAACAAGGAAGGAGAGACAGGGGGAAGAAGAGCGGGGGGAGGACAGAGTGGGGGAGAAGAGACGGGGAAGGAGTGAGAGGGGAGAAGAAGAAAGAGAAGGGGAAGGGGAGAGAGGAAGGAGTGAGATTGGGGAGGCACAGGGGGAGAGCAAGGACAGAGAGAGAAGGCAGAGAGAGAGGAAGAGGTAGCAGAGGGATGGAGAGACGATTTAGAGGGGGAGAGCAAAAAGAGAGAAAGAGGAGGAGGAGAGAGAGGGAGAAGAGAGGGAGGGAGGACGAGGGGGGTGGGAGTGTTTTAACATTTCGATACGATCTAGAAGTATAAAAAAAAAAATTAAGGTCTCTTGGTTTGCTCATTATCACTAAAAAAAAAAAAAAAAACTCGAAAATATATTATCCTACAATCCACACATACTTCTTTTTATACGTGCAACCCATTAGCATGAATTATTACTGAGACACACTGAGTATAAGACAACTGGGCTTGTTAACTCTTAGGCTCCTCTGCTGAATAAAATCGTCTAGCGTCAGCTGGGAGAGATTACTAGAGTTGTTCTAAACATCTGAGAATTAATGGGGATTGAATTCACACACACTCTTTTAACTTAGTATAATTAAATCGTCTGGTGTGAGATGGAACAGAATACTAGAGCAGGTGAGAAAAAAAAAAAAGTTAAGAGGAACTGAGACCATTCCGTAATGAGAGTATAAATGCGTAATCCAAAGATCTGTTTTTCTGGACACTGACAGTTTTTCTGGTTTTGTATTTTCATGTTCCTGTTTTTCGACCACTGCTGCTCAAAAGAACGCGAAATCGATCCCACGATGGAGGGGGAGAGGGTGATGGAAGCTGGTGATTCTGTGCAAGACCTCAAGTTCGATATTCGGATCGGTCAGACTACTGGACAAAGTTTGCTCTCCTTTAGGTCCCTCTTCACCCATCAGAGGAACTGAGTAACTGCAGGCAAATTCAACGCCAATAAGCATATGCCTAAATACCTCTCGCGCAGTCAATAGGCATTAAAAATATTACATGATTTCTTTTTCCTCCTCCTCATCCTCATTTTCTTCTTCTTTCAGGAAAAAAAAAAAAAAAACATTGTCCCTGAATTTCGATCATAGTCTTAACTGATCGTCCAGAGAACATCCAACAAAAACACCAGCCCAGAATGAGGCAGCCCTAATATATATTCAGTCTGGATGGTAGGTATTAGAGCTCAAGTGGTGACATGAAGTTGCATGATGCCATCTGCTACACATACAAGGACTACTGACATTAGGGAAGATACTGACTAAATAATTCTGTCTGATAAATAAAGGAAAAAAGGGAATGTTTATTTGTTGTTTTTTTATATTTCCGAAGAAGTAACTTTTAAAAATGTATTATAAAAAGAACCATTACACTTTCTGAGCCATAGTGGAAAAACTGAGAGCCAAAAGATGGCCACACACACACACACACACACACACACACACACACACACACACACACACACACACACACACACACACACACAACGATAACCGGACATCAGACTATTTTACTAAAGGAAGTAATTAAGACTATATCTAACCCCCCAAGCAATAAATAGCAAGATTACGGCATGCGACAGCTTCAGGGTCCTTCGTTTAATGCCCCTGGTGTGGAGTGGTGTGTTGTGTGAAAGGGTGGTATAGTGTGGTGTGGTGTGGTGGTGTGTTGTGTGGCATGGTGTGATCTGGTATGCAGAAGGGTGGTATATAGTAGGATGGTGTGGTGTGGTGTGTAGAAGAGTGGTACATAGTGGTGTGGTGTGCGAGGGTGGTGTGGTGTGGAATGGTGTGGTGTGCATAAGGGTGGTACAGTGTGATGTGGTGTGAGGGGATGGTATGGCGTGATGTGTCGTGTAAGTGGCTTCCCTTCAGTCGCTGAAGTCTGTGGATGTCAAGTACTTCACGTCCGAAAATAGTGAGGGACAGACGGTCAGAGCCACTTCTGGAGATGCTTCCTCATCCAAAAATACGTCATCAAATTGAAAATATCAAACATAAAAAAACTTACAATATACCAAACTCCTCTTCCCTTTCCCTCCCTTGACAACGGGGCAAATCTCGGGAAAGGGCTTTTTATATTTTGTGTGCAGCCGGCAAGAATAAGTAATGGAACTCTTGGTACGTCATATATTTTGAAACTGGGCGGAAAGTGCTGACACCTGTTGTTTCAAAGCCGTGGGTGGGTTGGTGGGAATAGCGTTTTCTTCCACAGTTTTTCGTTCAACCTTTCTTTTCGCACTGGGAGCATTTCTATTCGGTTTTCCACATTTATACACGGAAATATCATTCTCTCTCTCTCTCTCTCTCTCTCTCTCTCTCTCTCTCTCAATCGACTGGTCAAAAGAAAAAAGCTCAGGATCATTTCAAACCCTTCAGAGCAAGGACACTCTCTCTCTCTCTCTCTCTCTCTCTCTCTCTCTCGACTCTTGAAAGGAAAACAACAACCCAAGCGAGACTTAAACCTTTTTGATCAGGGACATCTTTTCTAAGCGAAATAAAATCATCTATCATCACCAAGATAAAATATAAATACCTACTCTCTCTGAATAATTTAATGATACCTGCTTCTAAAGTTACAATGGACACTACACGACGATACTCCTTTCACTCCAACTTGGCCAAATTGCCATATCTCCACCCTGAATGCTGAGTCGTAGCCATAACCTAACACCAGAAGAGGATGCTAGTCACGAAGATGTGCTATGGAAAGGATGTAGAGCCTTAATGTTGCCTTTTCCAACCACTCAGCTACGTGAAATAAGCTGCAAAAGGACGAAAATCTAGTCCAGGTAAGAGTGAAAGGAGTATAGCTAACAACTCATTTGCTGCGACACCTCCATCTACAATTTAACATCACTGGAATATGATTTTTTTTTTTAGTTCCTTCTTGCTGCTTCCAGACGATTTTCCTCTGTTTAGGGGAGCCTTTGTGAACTGGAGATGCTAATATATGAATTCCACTTACCCCTTTCACTGCAAAATGTTTAAAGATGAAAAAAGACGTTGGTGATCTACTGCGAGAGGTGGAAATGTTGGGGAGGGAGGGAGGGAGGGAGAGAGAGAGAGAGAGAGAGAGAGAGAGAGAGAGAGAGAGAGAGAGAGAGAGAGAGAGAGAGAGAGAGTCCTTGTCTTGTAATCGACGTCAAGATGCAAATTCCCTCCTTCACAGTTTCAAGGTCTCACAATCAATAAATAAAGCAATAAAGCAATATATAAATATAAATAAATAAATACACAACTAATCACCAAAATCAACCCCTAAACAAGCCCTCAAGGGGAGACTCAAGACACTACCAAGAATGCCACTCAAGCGTTCCCAAACACCAGGACCCCAGAGAATCGAACCAGACACCTTCCCACAACCCCCTGAGAGACGGAGAGAAAAAGGGGAGGAAAGGCAGAGAGAAAAAGGGGAGGAAAGGTAGAGAGAAAAAGGGGAGGAAAGGTAGAGAGAAAAAAAAATCTCTCACCCACCCTTTACAAAATTAACTGGAGCTCCGAGGCGGCCATCACTCTCAGCGCGTTCCTCTCTCTCTCTCTCTCTCTCTCTCTCGTCCCACCTGTGCCCACTACCTAAACTAATTCCTCAAGCTGTTACATATTTTCATCACTTTTACTTTAATTCTATATTCAATGTAGAGTTTATACAATTTCACATCCTTTCCATACTCGTCAAACATTCTTCTAGGGCAAAACTGAGATATTAAATTGTTGGTTGGAAGGAAAGAAGGACAGGGACAGAGGAAAAATTATCTGGTGAGGAAATGGCTTTTAGTGGAAGGTAAAAAAGAACTGCGCTTTGACCTAACATGCTCGAGCTGTATTTGTGCGGGTAAGGAGGTGGTCAAGTGGTCAGAGAAGTAGTCTGCTGTCTGAATGGACGGGAATTCGATCCTGGGCTTAGGTGGGACACGGTGTAATGATACTTCCTTAAAACAGACTAATACTGATTTTCCACAAGGCACACCTATAAAATACCCCCCCCACACACACACACACGTTAATTAGCGCCCAAGTGGTGACATGAGGGTGTATGGTACGAAGGAAGACTGCTAGACCTTGGGGAGCGGACTATAAAACCTACGCATTGAGCCAGACACACAAAAAGTTAATTTCCTTTTCATTTATAATTCCTTCAGTTCTTCTCTCTGCTTCTCCTCTGTTTCTCTGTTCTTTTTCATTCTCATCTCTATTTCTTCACGTAATTTCTCAAGCTTTTATTCGCTTTTCCTTATTTTCCTCTTTCTCCGTCCCTAAAAATGTTCCTTGACTTCGTGGTCTCAGTTACAAGACTATGCTTTTCCTCGTCATTCCAAATTTCATGCCATTCTTTCTGTAAATTTTCACATTCAGTACTCTTCCTACATCCTTTTTATTCCTTGTGTGTGTGTGTGTGTGTGTGTGTGTGTGTGTGTGTGTGTGTGTGTGTGTGTGTGTGTGTGTGTGTGTGTGTGTGTAATTCATACTTTTTAACTTCGCTCCTTTCTTTTTTTTCTTTTAACTCATTTTTCTTTTCTCGCGGCTTTATATTTTTCTTAGTTTTGTCCCTTCTTCCCCTTCCTCCTTCGCAATTCTTCTCTCTTAATTTTCTTCTTTCTTCTCCTTTCGTCAGTTTCTTCAAGTCAAATTCACTTGTCCCTACCCGGTTTCCCCTCCTTTCTCTTAATTCTCTCTCTCTCTCTCTCTCTCTCTCTGACTATTATTCTCTATTCCTTTTCTTATTTCTTTATGCGCCCCCTCTTCCTCTCTCCCCTCCTCTTCTCAAACGTAACCTTTTTTACCTATTCTTTCCCCTACTTTTTCTTACTGCACTTTCCCCTTCGTCGTTTATCAGCTCTCCTTCCCTCCTCTCATTTTACCCTACCTTACTGCATTTCTTACCTCCTCTTTTTCCATTTCCTCATAACTTCATCCTTCCTTTCTCTCTGCTCTCTCCTTTGCTTATTCTGTTTTCTGCTGCATTTTTACAATTTTCCTTCAACATATAATCCTTCTTCCTTTTTACTCGTATTTCATTTCTAGCTTTTGTCAATTCTTCTATCTTTTAGCATGTCTCATTTTTTACTTCATGCATTCTTCCTTACATCATGCGTTCTTCTTCTCTCTTCTTCCTCACCTCTTTTCCATTCCATCTTTTCTTCTACTGTTCCTTGCCTTCCACCTACGTTACTTCCCCCCCCCCATCATTCGTTATCTATTCCATTTTCATTTCCTAATTGTTCGTTCGGAGTTCTCTTCTTTTCTCCCCTTTTCATTTTTTTTTTATTCATGCCTTCTCTCCTTTCTTTTTTCACTTTCATCTCTTCCTCTTCTCCTTTATAATTTTCCCTGCTAATGACTTAATTTTTTTCTTAATCCTTTTCAATCTTACTTGCTTTTTCTATGCAATGCAGTCATAGTTTACCTTCAGTAACTACAGCCTTTACCTTTCACCAGTTTCCTTCCTGTCGAATCTTTTCTTTCTTACGATTTTTTTATCTCTGTACCCAGATTCTTCCCTCTCCTCTACACATCAATGACTTTTCTCTCCTCCTGTACTAATTCACTGTATCATATTTCTTTCTTTCTTTTCTATTTTAAGCTTCGTTTTCCCTCTGGATATTCTCTTCCCTGGATTTCTCTCTGCCTCGCTTTCCCCCTCCTCTTCCTCCTGTACTATTTTTTTTTTCTCCCTATTTTCTACCAAGGTCTCCTTTTACCTCTACTCTTTTTATACAGCAAAATGAAAGTACCCAAAACTGAAAGCCTGCAAAATTTACCCTTGCCAAAGGAAACGCTGTTTTAAAGACTGGATGATAAAGGCAGTGAGAAAGACGGAATGAAGAAGACAGTTCCGGAGACGACCGGTTGCGTAAATCAAAAACTGAGAATATCGGTTTAGTAGTGTACTACAGAACTAGGCAGAAGTGTGGTGTAGCCAGACGGGTACTGCATGCCTACAAAATGCAGTCGGAGAGTTTGGAATAATAGTGACTAGAATAGCAGGGACGGCAAAAAGGTGACCCCCAAAATGTGACAATGCAGCGAAGAGAGGTTGGAAGGAATCAGTATAGGAGGAGATGATGAAATGAAAAGACTCTGACTCTACTCTTCTTTGCAGTGCTTTATGTGGTGCGTCCCCGATAAAAGGGGAGCTGTACTCCGTATAGGGGCGAACAAGACCACTGTTTAAAGTCAGCAAGTGAGTTGGGTTAAACAGTGGTCAGAGTCAGTTCAATGCACGTATTCTCCGTATAAAAATACAGATCAAGATGTTGGAACCTTCTACGAGGCGGCCTGGGATAAGGATAGGGTGCTGTACAAGTGGCTGAATGTCATTAAAGATTAGATACACGCTTTTTAGGCAGATCAGTGAAAGGTAGATCACTAATGAACAGACTACCCAAAAATAGGGAGAAACACTTATAAACATTTCAGAAAATGAAGAGATGAAAGGAAAGTTTTATTTTAGAAAAAGACGGTGAAAGTAATCTGGATGAGCAGAATTAGACGATAAGTTAACAGCAGACATATAAATAAATACTGAAATGAAAGCCGTAACAAGATGAGAGAATTCTTAAGTTTCAAGTTCGGAAACACGAGAATAAGTTATACTGTTGTACTCACGCACCAAACGGCCACATTTGATTTTTAAATGAGTCTGGAGAAAGTAGGGGGACACAGAGGACATGTATCAGTGGCCAAAGTTATCGGAGAATAGATGGAAAATGAAATGAGGTTCACAGGGGGAGAGGTGTTCAACAGAGTGCAAAATGGGTTAAAGGCCATGGGTGATGCAGAAACAGAGAAAGGATGTCAGACTATGATCCATGACATTTCACTTGGTCGTCATCAGGAAAGGGGCTAAAAGCTTAATCAAGGGAGGTGACGTTATCTTGTTCCCTTCATTTTCTCTTTTTCTCCCCTTTTAAGACTCATCTTCCACTTTTTTTTCAGTCCTAGTTTGATTCATATTTACCTTCGGATCTTTCTTCCAGACATATTTACAATTTTCTTTTCATACTTGCTCATTACATTTCCTCCTCTGTTTTATCCTAACACCTTTTCCTTTCATATTTATTTGCCTTTTCCTTTTCATATTTACTCTTTTCCCCTCCTTTTGTTTTTTCCGACGGCCTCCTCCTCTGTTGTCCATTTCTCTTCCATTTTCCAGTCGTTTTTCTTCCCTCCCCCTTACCCTCCCACACATCCTTCTCTCTTCTCTTGCTTCTCCAACTCATTTGTCTCACTAAAGACTTTTGCCTACGCGACTTGCATCACTTTTCCTTTCTTCATTTCTCTTAGTATTTTTTCATCTTCCTACCTTCAGCTCTCTACCCACTTCTCTCTCTCTCTCTCTCTCTCTCTCCTCATACTCATTTTTCTCCCTCCGCCCGACTTTTGTTTACCGCCTCACATCCTTCCCGTGTTTTCCATTTTTCTCTCTCCCCGCGCTCTCCCCTTCATCTTCATTAGTCTCCCATTCTTGCGCTTCTCATTTTCTTTAACGCGGAAATTCTCTCGCTAGATTTTAAGTAATCTTTTGTGTTTAAATGTTTACGATTGTTTTTTGTCACGTATTCTCCGATAAATTATTAGTAAATTTTTAAGACTTCTGTATGTATTGTCTTTATTTTTTTTTTTTAAGCCATTTCAGTACTGCAATCGTTTTAATTTGGGGGGGGGGTTACTTCACATTTCTAGTGCCATGTGCAAAAATTAATTGTGTATTTTAGTAATTTCTAAGTATTTTAAAGGGTTCTATTAGTATGTATATAGAGGTCTAGCTCCTATATATATATTACTAGTAAGATGGAATCTACAGGTCTAGACTTCAGTACATGCAGTGTCTGCTGCTATACTTTCTAATTCTCTCTCTCTCTCTCTCTCTCTCTCTCTCTCTCTCTCTCTCTCTCTCTCTCTCTCTCCAAAACTTTCAAAGACATCTCTATCCTTTCTCGCTTCTCCAGTCTCTCTCATTAGTTACTGTAGTATACATTCTTTCTCTTTCCAAATTTAAGTGTTCACTGATTAAATTATCCTTCTCTTCTTTATTCACCTGCATTCTCTGTCTGTCTGTCTGTCTCACACACACACACACACACACACACACACTATGCATCCTCTCATCAGTCCATACCATCTCTCTTCACCATTCTCTCTCTCTCTCTCTCTCTCACACACACACACACACACACACACACACACACACACACACACACTATGCATCCTCTCATCAGTCCATACCATCTCTCTTCACCCTCTCTCTCTCTCTCTCTCTCTCTCTCTCTCTCACACACACACACACACACACACACACACACACACACACACACACACACACACACACACACACACACACACACACACACACACACACACACACACACACACACACACACTATGCATCCTCTCATCAGTCCATACCATCTCTCTTCACCCTTCTCTCTCTCTCTCTCTCTCTCTCTCTCACACACACACACACACACACACACACACACACACACACACACACACACACACACACACACACACACACACACACACACACACACACACACACACACACACACACACACACACACACACACACACTATGCATCCTCTCATCAGTCCATACCATCTCTCTTCACCATTCTCTCTCTCTCTCTCTCTCTCACACACACACACACACACACACACACACACACACACACACACACACACACACACAATGCATCCTCTCATCAGTCCATACCATCTCTCCTCACCCTTCTCTCTCTCTCTCTCTCTCTCTCTCTCTCTCTCTCCCTCACCAAAATTAGCCCCATCCAGGACATTCTCAGGGGCTCGAGCGGACACCTTGTAAAAATGGCCCACCCTTGCGACCCACCTTATGGATATGTGTGGACTGGGAGGAGACGAGGGGAGAAGAGGAAGAGAAAAAAGGAGGGGAGAGAAAAGGAGGGGGGAGAAAAGGAGGGGGGAGAAAGTGAGTGAGGGGAGAGAAGATTAGAGAGAGAGATGGGAGAGAGGGGTAAAGAAAATGAGGGGAGAGAAAAGTGAAAAAAGATAGAAGGGGAAAGAGGGTGAGGGGAGAGAAGAGGAAAGAAAGAGAGGGAAAAGAAGGGAAAAGAAAGAGGGAAGAGAAGGGGAATGAAAGAGAGGGAAGAGAAGGGGAGAGAGAGAGAGAGAGAGAGAGAGAGAGTACCATGACTATTGCAAGAGAGGATGAGAGGGACAGAGAGAGGAGGCATGCATTTAGGAAGATGTGAGAGTGCTGGACTGCAAGCAGAGAAGAGGGTGGGGAGAAGAGGAAAATGGAAAGAAATGGCAGAAAAGGAGAGAGGGAGAGGAAGGAAGAAGAAAAAATAATGAAGAGGGAAGGAAGAAAAGACAAGGACAAGTAAGAAATGAGGTGAAAGAAATATAATAAAAAATATGAGAAGGGAAGAAATAGGACGAAGCAAAAGAACAAGCGGGGGTGGGGAAAGGGAGAGGAAGGGAGAGGAAAAAATTGGGAAGAGGGAAGGAAGAAAAGACAAGGACACGAAAGAAATTAGGTGAAAGAAAAAAAAAAATTGGTGAGAAGGGAAGCAATAGGACGAAGCAAAGAAAAACGAAGAAATTAATTGGCAGAAAAGGAGAAAGGAAGAGGATAAGATAAGGAAGTGGGAAGGAAGATAAGACAAAACGAAGGAAGAAGCGGGACAAAAGAAATAAAAAAAAAGAAGGGAAGGACTATGACGAAGAAAAGGGAAAGGAGGAAAAAGAAAAGACTGAACAGAAGAAGACACACGAAGAGAATGAAGAGGTAAAAGAAGAGAAGGCGAAAAAATAAAAGAAAAAATAAAAAGTTAAAGAAAAGGAGGAAAGGTAAGAACAAGGAGGAAGAGAGGTGTGTCTTGATGATCCGAAATTGTGAGAGGAAGGGGAAATAAGAAAATAAAGAGGAGGAAGGTGTAAAAGAAGAGGAAGAGACGTCATGGTGTAAGATATAGAGGTGACGAGAAAGAGGAAGTAAGAGGAGAGGAATTTTTTACCTGATTATACGCTTAGGTTAAGAGGACGAGGAAGAAAAAGATTACAGCCAAGAGGAGACGAAGAAAAGGAAAAACGAAGAAAAAGACGGAAAAGTGAGAGGAAGAGGAAAGAAACAGGACAGAGCAGGAAGTGAGGAAAGACAAAACATGAAAAGAGGAAGATAATTAAATATAGAACAAACGAGTGGAAAGAGGAGTAATGAACACGAAGAGAGGAAAAGAATGAAGAAGAGGGAACAAGGGAAAATAAATAAAGGTGGGGAAAAAGGAAGAGTAAAATGAAGGAACCAGAAAGAGGAATGAAGAGTAGGGAACAGGAAAAAGAGAAAAGAATAAAGAAAAGCATAAAAAAGCAAAGGAAGGACGAAAGGAAAAAGAAATTGAAGAATGAAAGAGAAGGAAACAGGCTGAGAAAAAGACGAAAGATGGAAGAAGGAAGAGAAAAACAGAAGTACTAAAAAAAACTGGAAACAAGAAAGAGGAAAGAAAAGTAAATGTGTGTGATACTTGATTATACAGTGAGGTGCGACGGTAACGGAGAGGCCCTAGGGATAAGCTGCGTCAGAGGGAACTGGAGGGAAGGAGGAATGAGGGAGAGAAAGGTGAGGAGAAGATAGTGATGGTGATGGTGATGGTGGTGGAGGAGGAGGAGGAGGAAACAAGAAGCAAGGAAGAGGAGCAAGAGGATAAGAAGAAGAAGAAGACAGAAACAATGGGAGGACCAGAAGGAACCCCTGGGAGAATTTGCATTAGAATGCAGAGAGAGAGAGAGAGAGAGAGAGAGAGAGAGAGAGAGAGAGAGAGAGAGAGAGAGAGAGAGAGAGAGAGAGAGAGAGAGAGGCATTAAGACAAATCAAGCGGTCACGATAAGACACTGCAATTAATATTATAAAACATCAATTCAAATTTATAACACCTACATCCTATCAGCAAAGCCTACAGTTGCCACAAATCTTCGACAACGAATTCTAAGTTTTATTCTTTATATTTCCACAACGTTATTTAAGCATAGAAGAGCCTTTTCTAATTGGATTGGTTTAATTGTAGTCTTTAGCAAGTCCTTTAGGTGCGCTCTCGTAAGCTACGTGGTGGTGAGAAAGAACAAACTGAAATTTAAAGGCATTCTGAATGCGCATACCTTGTGCAACGCCAATGATATCTAGAATTTACTGCAACTCCTCTTTCCTAAAACACGAATACTTTTACGGCCTCACGGTCGATTAATGGTACGGCCTTTTTCTTCCCTGTTACACAGTCTCAGGCAGCGCTTACCTCCGCCAACGTCAGCAAAATTTACGATTCATTCCTGCATCGCGATTCGGATCCATCCCAAAATCTAATAAACTATTTCTTGACCCATTGCCTACCTCTTCACCAGATATCGCTCAAAATCCTAAAGTAAATTATTAAAAGATATCTTGTAGCCAACAGACAAGGGAGAATACATAACCTCCGTCCAAATTCGGTGGCGAAGGCAAAAATATTTCATCATAGTGAAGAAATTTAGAAAAGTAAGGGCAAGATACTTTTTTTTTTTTTTTTTTTTTTTTTTTTTTTGAGAGGTGCACAGTTGCTGACAAAAACTATCGAAACATTTCCACACGATACCTGAGGCAGTGAATAATGACACACGAAACCCAGCAATGAGACCGTATTCAAACCTTCAAAATATTATGGAGAAGTTTCATCACGTTACGATTATACAGTGGAACGATATTCTTCCCTGAAACTGCACATCAATGCAACTTGGAGGTGTGAGCAATACGTAGTGAGCGAGGGCAACCGGAAGTGAGGCAGGTGCACGGCTGAAAGGCACGTGTTGGGCATGTGAGGAAGGTGCTGGGGTGAAGCAAGTATGTGTAAGTGTTGGCCATGTGAGGAATGTACTTGGGGGGGGGGTTAAGTATGTATGTGTATGTATGTGTAGCTGCTGAGTACGAGAGGTAGGGTGGTGGAAGGTGAAGTGTGTATGTGTAGGTATAAGTGTTGAGTACGTGAGGTAGGGTGGTGGGAGGTAAAGTATGTATGTGTATGTATGTGTAGATGGTAGAGACCTGAGGTAGGTGCTGGAAGGTGAAGAATGTATATATATGTGCAGGTGCTGGGCATGTGAGGAAGGTGCTGTGGGATGATGTATGTATGTGTATGTGCGTGTATATTGTAGTGACTGACCTCCACGCGTCTGACATGGCCGGGCATCTCTAATATTCACGTTCTAGTCGTGTAGGGGAGGGTTAGGGTGGGGAGTGTTAGGGTGGGGAGTGTTAGGGAGGGGAGTGTCAGGGAGTGGAGTGGTGGGAAGGGGAATGTTAGGGAGGTGAGTGTTAGGAAGGGGAGTGTTAGGGAGGGGTGTGTCAAGGGTGGGAGTGTTAGGGAGGGGAGAGTTAGGGAGGGGAGTGTTAGGGAGGGGAGTGTTAGGGAGGGGAGTGTTAGGGAGGGGAGTGTTAGGGAGGGGAGTGTTAGGGAGGGGAGTGTTAGGGAGGGGAGTGTTAGGGAGGGGAGTGTTAGGGAGGGGTGTGTCATGGGTGGGAGTGTTAGGGAGGGGTGTGTCAAGGGTGGGAGTGTTAGGGAGGGGAGTGTTAGGGAGGGGAGTGTTAGGGAGGGGAGTGTCAGGGAGGGGAGTGTTAGGGTGGGAAGTGCTAGGGAGAGGAGTGTTAGGGAGGGGAGTGTTAGGGAGGGGAGTGTTAGGGAGGGAAGTGTTAGGGAGGGGAGTGTTAGGGAGGGGAGTGTTAGGGAGGGGAGTGTTAGGGAGGGGAGTGTTAGGGAGGGGAGTGTTAGGGAGGGGAGTGTTAGGGAGGGGAGTGTTAGGCAGGGGTGTGTTAGGGAGGGGAGTGTTAGGAAGGGGAAAGTTAAGGAGGAGAGTGCTAGGGAGGAGAATGTTAGGGAGGAGAGTGTTAGGGAGGGGTGTTTGGGAGGCGTGCGTTAGGGAGGCGTGTGTTAGGATGGAGAGTGCTAGGGAGTGGAGCGTTGGGGAGGGGAGTATTAGGGAGGGGAGTGTTAGGGAAGGAGAGTGCTAGGGAGGGGAGTGTTAGGAAGGGAAGAGTAAGGAGAGTGTGAGGAGGGACGGGTAAATGTGACGAAAGAGATGAGAAGTGACGGAGAGTGTTAGGAAGGAGACTGAGATAAAGGAATGTGAAGAAGGAGTGGCGTAAGAGGAAGGTGAGGGAGTGTGTGCGTGGTGGAGGAGTGTGAAGGAGATGGGGGATTGTGAGGGAGGTGGGGGAATGTGAGGGAGGTGGGGGAATGTGAAGGAGGTGAGGGAATGTGAGGGAGGTGGGGGGAGTGTGAGGGAGGAGCTGGGAGTGTGATGAAGAAGGGGAGTGTGCAGAAAATACGAGGAGCCTGAAAGAAGAAAGTGTGAAGGAGATAAAGGGTGTAGGGGAATGTATGACAGATTTAGGATGGAGTCTGGGAGAAGTGTGGCACGAACAAGACATAAAAAGAACACACAGAACTAAGAAAATTAAAGAAAAAGAATGGACCGAAGCACAAAAACACAAGTTGTTTATATTCTAGACAACTATCCTCATTTCATTCTTCTTTTTCCACTCCATTCTCCTCTTTCCACTCCATTCTCCTCTCTCCACTTCATTCTCCTCTCTCCACTCCATTCTTCTCTCTCCACTTCATTCTTCTCTCTCCACTTCATTCTTCTCTCTCCACTTCATTCTTCTCTTTCCACTTCATTCTTCTCTTTCCACTTTTTTGTCCAGAAATAATCATTCTTACTTCATTGTTTCATTCTCTCTTTCCATTTTTTTTTTTTATTCCAGACACAATCATTCTTTTTTCAGTCTTGCTTCATTCTTCTTTTTCACAATGCAACTGTCTGGGAGGTGTGCAGGAGGAGGCAAGGCGAGGCAGGATGAATAAATGAGGGAGAGGCACGGGTCAGGCAGGCAGGGAGGAAGAGGCAGATGAGAAAGATTTAGGCAGGGTGGAAAGGGTTAGGCAGGGTGAAAGAGGGAGGCAGGGTGAAAGCGGGAGGCAGGGTGAACAGGTGAAGCAGCAGGTGTAGGGTGAGGCAGATGATGAGTAGTGTGAGGCAGGATAAGACAGTGAAGCAGGATAAAACAGTGAGGCAGGATAAGAGTGTGGCAAGATGAAAGAGCGAGGCAAGATGAAAGTGAGGCAGGGTGAAAGATGAGGCAGGGTAAAGGGTAAGGATGGGTAAAGGGTATGGATGAGTGAAAGTGTAAGGCATGGTGAAAGGGTGAGGAAGGGTGAAAGGGTGACGAAGGGTGAAAGCGTGAGACAGGGTGAAGCGGTGAGACAGGGTGAAGCGGTGAGGCAGCATGAAAGGGTGAGGCTGGATGGGTTGGGTGAGGTAGAAGGGTAAGGTAAAGTGAAAGGGTGAGGCAGGTTGAAGCAGCATGATAAGCGTGAGGCAGGGTAAAGAAGCATGATAAGGGTGAGGCTGGTGAAGAAGCATGATAAGGGTGAGGCTGGTGAAGAAGCATGATAAGGATGCTAAGGGCGAGGCACGTATGAATCGTGAGGAGAGATGGGTGGGCAGAAGAGACAAGCAGGTCAGCATGGTGGGTGGGTAAAGCAGGTAAGTAGGTAGCCAGGGAAGTAAAGATGCAACAGGTTTAGCAGTGAAGGAAGGAAGGTATGGAGATAAGTAAGCAAGGAAGGGTAGGGAGAAGGTAATTTTGGTAGGGTCTTAGATTGAGAGAGAGGGAGGGAGGGTAAGGAGATAGGTAGGCAAGGAAGGGGAGGGAGAAGGTAAGTTAGGTAGGGTCTTAATTTGGGAGGGAGGGAGGGTAGGGAGATAGGTAGGAAAGGAAGGGTAGGGAGAAGTTAAGCTGAGTCGGACAAGTGAAGAAATGAAGGCAGACAGGAAGATAACAGAGGCAGGCTTGACAGTAAGTGAGACAAGCTGGAGAGATAAGATGGTAAGTCAAGCAGAAAAAAAGCACGAACGACTAGGGGCAGGGTGGGTGGGTGGGTGGGTAGGTAGGTAGGTAGGTAGGTAGGTAGGTAGGTAGGTGAGTGAGGCAGGGTGGACAGTTGAGGTAAGGTAGGTAGATAGAGGAAGGGTAGATAGGCTGACAGGTTAAGTGATGCAAGATAACTGGGTGTTTGAGGACAAGCAGGTATGTGAAGCAAGACAGACAATTGAGGAAGGGTAGAAAGGTGAGTAACATAAAGAAACAGTGAGCAGACATGCAGATAAACAAGACAGGTTAGGTAGGATACGCACATGGGCAGATAAATGAGTCAGGCAGGGTAATAAGGCAGGCAAGTAAAGCAAGCAGGGTAGGCAGGAACGTAGATGGCTGAAGCAGGGTAGGCAGATGGATGAGGTAGGAAGACAAACAGGAGATAGGTGAGACAAGGAGGAGATGCCTAAATGGTGCAGGGACGGCAAACCGGCAGATGAGATAAGCAGGGAAGACAGACACGTGAGGCAGTGTGAGGTAGGCAGGTGAGTGAGGTGGTATGGCAGGTGAGTGAAGCAGGCTGAGTAAGGTCAGTGAGGTAGTAAGGTGGGTCAAGCAGGTGAGGTACGGTGAATGAGACAGGTGTGTATGGACAGTGAGTGAGGCAGGTGAGTGAGGTGAGGTAGGCAGGTGAGGTTGACAGGTGAGTGACGTAGACAGATGAGTAAGACATGGTACGAAGATATATAAATGAGGCAAGTCGGGGAGAAAGAGGAGAGAGAGAGAGAGAGAGAGAGAGAGAGAGAGAGAGAGAGAGAGAGAGAGAGAGAGAGAGAGAGAGAGAGAGAGAGAGTAGGCAAATGAGAAAAGTGAGACAGGTGAGGTGAGTAAAGTAGGTAGATGAATGTGGCAGGTGATGGAGGCAAGGTGAACGAGGCACGATGAAATAGACAGGTGAGTGAGAAGATACGAAGATAAGAGAGGCAGGTACAACAGACAGACAAAAGTGAGGCAGGTGAGTGAATTGAGGCAGGGTGAGGTAGGCAGGTCACTCAGCAGTCAGGTCACGTCCCAGCAAGCCGCCCTCGAGTCAGCTCCGCAAAATAAAACTAATGACTTTACTTCCCACGGCGGCCAGATTACGCGAATAAGAGACGGGGGAGGGGGGAGAGGTGAAGCGGGGAGAGGAAGGAGGAGTGGAGGAGAAGGAGAAGGGAGGGACAAGGGAGAGAGGGAAGGAGAAGAATTGGAAGGAGAGGGAGGGGGAAGAAGAGGCGGAAAGAGAAGGAGGGAGAAGGAGAAAGTGTGACGAGAAGGAGGGAGAAGGAGAAGGAGGAAGCGTGAAGTGAAGGAAAAAGGAGGAGGAGGAGGTGTGAGGAGAAGGAAGAGGTGTGAGGAGAAGGAAGAGGTGTGAGGAGAAGGAGGGAGGAGGAGGTGGTGTGAGGAGGAGGAGGTGGTGTGAGGAGGAGGGAAAAAGAGAAGAAAGGGGAGGGATGGGAGAAGAAGAGAGAGGAGGCAATTGGAGAGAATCGGAGAGGGGAGGGGGGAGCGGAGCGAGAGAGAAAGAGGGGGTGGCGATAGGAGAGGAGGGTGGGGATCGATAGAAGAGGGGGGAAGAAGGGGGAGCTGGAAAGAGAGGAATAAAGAGGAGCATAAAAAAGAGTAGAAGAGAATCAGAAGACAAGCAGAAGAGGAGGAAATGAGGAGGGGGGCAGAGTAGAAGGGAATGGGTAGAAAGGGGAAGAGCAAATGAGGAGAATGAGTGCAAGAGGAGTAAAAATGTGAAGGAAGGAGTACAAAAGGGGGTGGATGCGATGGGGGAAGTAAGAGGAAGATTTGACTAAGATGGGGGGGGGTCGTGAGTGGGAGAGGAAGAGGAGGGAGGTCTTGAGTAGATGAGGGGGTGGGTGCGAAAGGGAAACTGCAGGAAAGTGAGAGGGAAGAGGTGTCTGAGAATGAAGGGGAAAAGGGAAGGAGAGGAAAAAGCAGAGAGGGAGACGAGAGGGAGGAGGAGGGGAGATGAGGCAGAAGAAAGAGATTTGTAACGGACAGATAACAATTTGCACGCAGAGTTGAGAGTTACTGGCATTGAGAAGGAGGGTTAGGAATGGGAAAAGGGTGTGTGAAAAACAAATGATCCAGTAATGAGAGGGAGGCGGTGAAAAAAAGGGGTCTGTGAATAAGAGCGAGTCCAAGAGAAGCAGTCGTGAAAAGAGAGGAGTTCCGTCACCATGAATAAAAAAAGAGAATCCGTGAAAAAGAGCTGGGTTCCAAAAATTAGACGTGAACAGGTGAAAGGATCCGTGTCTAAGAGAGATCCATGAAAAAGACCGCGTCCGTGAATGAGTCCATGAACAGGAATGGAAAACGGAATTAGATAGAGGGTGAGAAAACAGGAGGTAGTATCCAAAAATATGTATTCAACAATGAGCGAGAGAATTGCAAAAGTACGACAGGGGGTTTGTGATTAAAAAGGGGGGACCCTGACTAAGAGGGGGGTCATAAAAGGGAGCTTCATAAATAAGAGGGAGTTGAAAAAGGGAGGTTCACGACTAAGAGGGGGAGTAAAAAAAAAAAAAAAAAAAAAAAAAGAGAGAGGTTCATGAATAAGAGGATGTTAGAAAAGGGAGCTTCATGAATAAAAGGGGGTTAAAAAAAGGAGCTTCATGAATAAAAGGGGGTTAAAAAAAGGAGCTTCATGAATAAAAGGGGGTTAAAAAAAGGAGCTTCATGAATAAGAGGGGTTAAAAAAAGGAGCTTCATGAATAAGAGGGGGTTAAAAAAAGGAGCTTCATGAATAAGAGGGGGTTAAAAAAAGGAGCTTCATGAATAAGAGGGGTTGAAAAAGGGAGCTTCATGAATAAGAGGGGTTGAAAAAGGGAGCTTCATGAATAAGAGGGGTTAAAAAAAGGGAGCTTCATGAATAAGAGGGGTTAAAAAAAGGGAGCTTCATGAATAAGACGAAGTCAAGAAAGGGAGGTTCATGAACAAGGGTGGGTCAAATAAGCATGTCCATAAAAAAGAAAAAAAAAGAGGGGTTAAAGGAAAGGGGGACCCTTGAATGAGAGGTCATGAAAAGAAGGATCATAATTGTGAAAAAAAAAAAAAGAGAGAGAGAAGGAGCTACTATGAGGAAGGACAGATAATAAAAGAGGAAACCACGAACAGGAGGGATTCATGATGGGAGGTACTATGAATAAAATGGGAGTCAAGGGATGGGGGATTCCATGAGTGATACCTATATGCATGATACGTGATAAGGACTTGCTGAAGACTTGATTAGGACCTCCATAAGAATAATACAAGATCAATACAAATTTTAACCAGAGGAGAGTCTATGTTTAACTGAGAGAGAGAGAGAGAGAGAGAGAGAGAGAGAGAGAGAGAGAGAGAGAGAGAGAGAGAGAATGCTTCAACTTTTACCATAATCATTTACCAATTTATATACACTTAACAGATAATACTCACTCTATAAAAAAAACTGAGCTAGAAAATACTCAGAATCGAACAATTAATATCTAAGTATCCCCTCACAAAAGAAAATAATCATTTTCACTGAAGCCAGAATTAGATTATATAAATTTAATGGAGCCCTGTTGCTTTAATATTAGGTGAAAATTAGTGTTGTAACTGGTTCTGAATCCCTCTGGGTAGGCTGAGAGAGAGAGAGAGAGAGAGAGAGAGAGAGAGCGCAAGTCTTCACCAACTTCTCCCACAATTTTACTATCAATGAACGTGGATTCCATCAAAATTTCATCCTCTCCACGAAATTGTTTCTTAACTTGCCCGGCTCGAATCCCGCCATCAAAAGTTGTGAGAGGCGAAGCATCTCTTGGGAAAGTGTTGGGATGCACTTTATGCCTCCGCCTCATCTTTCACGTCTTTTATAGGCAACTTTTTCTTTCCTCTTTTTCCAATTCTTTGCCTCTTCATCTTTCACGTCTTTTTATAGGAACCTTTTTTTCTTATATTCTTCCTTTTTTTTTTTTTTTTCCAAACTCAGTTTCATTTTCACTTCTTTTTATTGGATACTTTTTTCTCTTCACTTTTTTTTTCCAACTTCCCGCCTCCGCTTCGTCTTTCACTTCCTCTTTTAAGCAACTGTTTTATTTTCTTTTTTTTTCTTTTTTCAAACTCAGCTTCATTTTAATTTCTTTTTATTGGATACTTTTTTTTTCTTCATTTTATTTTCAAAGTTTCATTTTCACTTCTTTCATTGGATACTTTTTTTCTTTTTTTTTTTTTTCAAACTTTCCGCCTTCGCGTTATCTTTCATTTTTTTTTTTTTCTAAGCAACTGTCTTCTTTTCTGTTTTTCATTATTCAAACTCCGGCTCGTGTTTCACTTCTTTTTATTGGATACTTTTTTTTACTCATATTTTCCAACTTTCTGCCTCCGCTTCATCTTTCACTTCTTTCTTTAAGCAACTGTTTTCTTATTTTCTTTCTTTTTTTCAAACTCAGCTTCATGTTTCTTTTATTGGATAGTTTTTTCATTTTTTATTTCCAACTTTCTGCCTCCGTCTTATCTTTCACGTCTTTTTATAGGCAACTTATTCTTAACTTCCTCTTTTTTTCAACTTTCTGTCTCAGCCTCATCTTTCATTTCTCTTCATAAGACACTTCTGCCTCCACTTCATCTTTCAATTCTCTTTATATGCAACTTTTTTCGCCTTTTTCTCATTTTCCCAACTTCACCCCATCTTTTACTTCTTTTCATACGCAAGGTATTTATTGTCACTTTTTTTTTTTTTTCGTTTTTTCCGTCTTTCTGCTTCCGCCTCATCTTTCACTACTTTTTATAGGTTACTTGTTTCCTCATTTTTTTTTTTTTCCAACTTTCTGCCTCCTATTCTTTAACTTTTTTTTTTTTTTTTTTTTTTTTTTTAGGCAACTCTCTCTATCCTCTTTACTGTTCTCTCATTTTCCAACTTCTTGCCTTCACTTCATCTTTCACCTTTCTTTATAGGCAACCTTTTCTTTATTTTCTTCGATTATTTAAACAACTTTTTGCCTCCGCTTCATCTTTCACTTCTTTTTGGAGTCAGATTTTATTAATTTCATTTTTCATTTTTTCCTATTTTCCTCTTCGCTTCACCTTTCACATCTTTTTATAGCTAATTTTCTCCATTTATTTTTTTTTTCCGATTTTATGATCCTGCTTTATCTTTATTTTCATTTTACAAGCCATTTTCTTTACTCCTTTCAATTTTCTTCTGTTGTTTACCAGTCTCCTTCTTCCATCGTCCACTTTCATTACAGACCACTTGGGCATATCCTGGAAAATGAGAAGACGCATTTTTGCCTCCGTCTCATCTTTTATGTCTTTTTATGGGGCAATTTGTAATATTCTGTTTGCTTTGTTTTTTTTCCGTTTTTTTTTTTTTTTTTTTTTTTTTGCTTGTTTTCTTCCACCATCCGTTTTTAATGAAGCACCTTTCCCCTCCCCCCCTCGCTTTTCTTGTTCCTGGCCAATTTTTTTTTTTTTTTTTTTGACGGTCACTTATTTCTTGGTCACTCATTTTATTTCCTCTGCTTTATTTTAGATCTTTTTTCATTTTCCTTCCATTTTTTTTCCAGTGTTTCTCGTCCGCAATCCACTTTTAATACACCACTTTTATTTTTTCCTCTTGTTTTTATGTATTTTTTTTACTTCCTTCATTTTTTGTTGGCAATTATAGCTACCATTTTGCATTTATGACCTTTTTTTTTTCCTCTTTTTGCCGAGAGAGAGAGAGAGAGAATGACTGCCAAAAGCTTCTGTGTGTGTGTGTGTGTGTGTGTGTGTGTGTGTGTGTGTGTGTGTGTGTGTGTGTGTGTGTGTGTGTGTGTGTGTGTGTGTGTGTGTGTGTGTGTGTGCTTACGTATATTTAATCATACTCGTACATACGGTACATATATGAACAAGCTTCCATTATTGAATACTTTCTCTCTCTCTCTCTCTCTCTCTCTCTCTTTCTCTCTCTCTCTATGCGTGCGTGTGCCTGTGTATGAGAATGAATATGCCGAGGTCAACCTGCCATTTTAAAACCGTTTTCCGGGAACGTCCATACAGGTGAGAGAGAGAGAGAGAGAGAGAGAGAGAGAGAGAGAGAGAGAGAGAGAGAGAGAGAGAGAGAAATAGAGAGAGAGAGTCAGTGTTTCGAATTATCTGTTAATTTAGTTATCACTCGACCCGGAAAATTGGTGAAAAAAAAACGAAAAATAAAGAAAAAACGAAAAAAAAAAAATCATGGATCTTCAGTTCAGTTCGGTCGTGCTGGTCGAAGCTGGAGTCTGGTTGATTCAAGATGCATCGAGCTGGCAAAATTCTGGAAAAAAGTGGATGTGAGAGAGAGAGAGAGAGAGAGAGAGAGAGAGAGAGAGAGAGAGAGAGAGAGAGAGAGAGGGGTCCTTGAGATAAACCTATATTCTCTGTCTTTGTAGCGGTTAGCATAAGTTTCTCTCTTAAAAGCAGTAGCTGATGTAATTGGTCACTTCATTGCGTTTATTTATTTATGTATTTACTTATTATTGTTACCACAGGACCACTTCTTGCAGCTCAGGAACGACCCCCCCCCCCTGAAAGTGAAGAGGTTAGACACAGTTCCCTTTAACTCCTTTATTAAGAAGGGTTTCACATAAGCTGAAAAAAGCTGAAGGTGATAGTGACCAAAAATTAACCAAATATAAAAAAAACTGTAGAACCCAAAATAATTTTTCTGGAAACAAGTCAGTTTTCCAATACAAAACTAGCGCTATTTCTAAGGCGTGTGTGGCAATTTTAACTACAAGCTTATTACGCTACAACACACCTTCACAGTAAGGCGCTTTACTTCTAATGATCGAGCTAAAAATATCTTTGGTCTCCCCGCCTGGTAAACAAACCGTAATGATATTGTAACAGGCTTTCATTCTTTCCGTCGTGTATACAGATGTGCTTAACGAAAAGGTGGCCATTTTAGAGAGGAAATAAGAAAGCTGATGCAGTCTCAAGAATGAATGATTTAGTGTAAGTAATAACGTTCAGCCTATGCTCATTTCTATATCCATTTTAACCCCAGGGAGTATATAGGTTGCGTCTTGTGAAGGGAATTATTTTGGAGAGGAAATACGGAAGGTGAAGCGGGCTCAAGAATAACTGATTTAGTGTGTGATAATTTTAAGGTTATGTTCATTTTTCTCTACCAATTATAATCCTGAAGTGTATAGAGGCTGTGTCTTGTGGAGGGATGGATATTTTTGGAGAGGAAATACGAAAGGTGAAGTGTTTAGGGATGATTTAGTGTATTAATTTCGATACATTCTCGTCTTCTCGCCATCCGATTTCTTGAACAGCAAGTCACTTATAACACACCATATAATTTGATTAAACATGTGTCAAAGTAGTGGATGACGAAGCACACACACACACACACACACACACACACACACACACACACACACACACACACACACACACACACACACACACACACACACACACACACACACACACACCACACAGAGAGAGAGAGAGAGAGAGAGATGCGACTGGATTTCCGCTTCTGCTTGTGACACCGTTTAGGCTCCGCTGCTTCTCCTCCAAACCCCATTCAAGGAGGAGGTTGGCACTGTCCTTGAGGTTGGGAAAATCATCTCCATATATCTTTCTCGAGTCTTATCTTCATTTCTATACATTTTTCCACGTCACTTTTTCAACTTTGTGCTAGGCAGGGCACCCACCATCCACTCACTTGATATAGCGCTGCAAGGAGTTACGACTGTGTGATCTTGTAGCCTAGAAAACTATTTACTGCCCTAAACTGTATCCATATAACCAAATGAATGCCTGGTCGTCTATCATGTTCAGGTCACTCCAGACGATGTGGCCTGTATGTGATTATACCTGGCGTGTGGTTGAAATTTTCAGACAATGCTACTCAGGCACGACTGATTAGTCATTAGGGGATTACATACAAGGGTTCGAGATAGTTGATAATGCCACTCAGGGATGCGTGACTGATCATTCTCGTTTTAAATGTCTCAACAGTCCTAATGGGTCAACAAAAGAACTGAACAGAAAGAAATGAGTCTTCAGCTCTTTCTTGTAAGCTATTTTTTTCATCTCCACTTTTGAGCTCTTTCTTGTAAGTTATTTTCTTTTGCTTTTTCTTTCAGCTCTCTAGCAAGCTATTTCTTTTTCTTGATTTTTCATTTCTTTCTTATAAGATTTTTTTTATCTTGATTTTTCAGCTTTTTCTTGTAAGCTATTTTTTTAATCCCGATTATTCAACTCCTTTTTTTGTATTTTTTTCTTGATTTTTCAGTTTTCTTATAAGTTTTTTCTTGCTTTTTCGGCTTTTTCTTGTAAGAAATTTTTTTTCTTGATTTTTTAGTTCATTGTAATTTTTTTCTAGATTTTTCAGCTCTTTCTTGTATGTTATTTTTTCATTTTGATTTTCAGCTTTCTTGAAGACAACTGTTTTTGTCTTGATTATTCAGCTTCTTGAAATCTATTTTTCTTTTATCTTGATACCGTAATTATTTCACTCTTTAACTTCGTTTTTTCCTGAATACACAAGCTTGGTACAATCCTTCTTTCTTTTCTTGGGATTTTTTTTCCTGTATTTATCGTGTTTGAGCTATTTCATGGTCTTTCAATTCTTCCGCCTGCCAGCTCTTCTATTCAATCTCTCTCTCTCTCTCTCTCTCTCTCTCTCTCTCTCTCTCTCTCTCTCTCTCTATCGTGTCCCCCTCTCAAGAATCTCGATACTGGGCAAACTCGGGGACTAAAGTTTTCCGGGGAAGAATTAACGATTGTTGCTGTGTTTGGGGAGGAGATCCGGGGACGAAGGGAAGAAAAGGAGGAGGAGGAGGAGAAAAAGGTTACAGGAGACGCGAGAGGAGATTTGGGGAGCCGAGGTAATGGGCGTGACGAAAAAATGGGAGAAGGGGAGAGGAGGAGAAGGAGGAGGAGGAGGAGGAAGGGAAAAGATTATAGGAGACGCGAGAGGAGATTTGGGGAGCAGAGGCAATGGGAGTGACAAAAAAATGGGAGAAGGGGAGAGGAGAGGGACGAGGAAGAAAGAGATGGGAAGAGGAAGAAGGAGGAGCGGGAAGAGGTTAAGTGGGAGGAGAAGCAGGAAGAGGGTACGAGGAAGGAGGAGGAAGAAGAGGTTAAGAAGGAAGTGATGGGGGAGGTTTGCAAGGAGGGGGGGGGGAAATATATGGGGGTTGGAAGACGTAGGTAGGGAGGAGGAGACTGAAAGAAGGGGCAGGGGTTAGGAGAAGCGAGAAGTGGGAGACTGGGTAAGTGAGGTAGGAAGAGGGAAGAGGAGATCCTAAGGTGATGGGGAGGATGGCCGAAGGGAGAGGGGGAGGGGGAAGGGGGTTTACAGAGATCCGTAGGGGGAGAAGGTCGAGAAGGAGCATACGGGAGGGGGTAGGATTAGATGGGGAGGGGGAGCGAGAGATTTTCCTGTTCATTATTTTATTTTCCCAACAATCAGACGATTTTATTAACCTGAACCCCCTCCCCCACCGGGAATGGATTAAAGAAAGAGAAAAAACAAAAACGGAAAAAATCGGAGGACTGAACGATAGAGGAAAATGTGAGGAAATTACATGGGGTGAAGAGAGGGAGGAAAGTGAGAGGAACAAGCAGAGTGAAAAGATGGATGGAAATGATAAAGAGAGGGGGGAAAGAGAGGAGGAAATGCAGAGAGAGAGAACTGGGGAAGGGAGATAAAATGACGAGAATGAAGGACAGAGACAGGAGGTAGTGAGAGAATGGACGATATTAACTGGCACGAAAAGAGAAGCCAAAGAGAAAAAAAAAGGGAGAGAGAGAGAGAGAGAGAGAGAGAGAGAGAGAGAGAGAGAGAGAGAGAGCGAAAACGAGAGAGGGAAAAGTTGAGAAAGTGGAAAGAAAAATGGAGAGGAGGGACGTAATAGGATCGTAGCGAGAAATAAACGAGAAAAAACTGAAAATTGAGAAATAAAGGAAGAAGAAAGGGAAATCAGACAGAAGGTTGGAAGGAAGGCAAATTAAAGTACTAAAGAAACAGATTATTATTACATGCATCAGAGGAAAAAGAGAGAAGGGAAGGATGGGATAAACAGTAGAAGGGAGAGAGGGAAAATTAAAGCAGAGAGAGAGAGAGAGAGAGAGAGAGAGAGAGAGTGATAAAAAAGGGGAGAAACAGAGCGAAAAGAGGGGGAGAGGACTAGGAAAAAAAAAAAAAAGACGAAGATGAAGGAAACCACGACAGGAGAAGAGGGGAAATGGAGAAATGAAAAGGGGGCAGATAAAAGAGAGTATAAATGGAGGAAGAAACAAAGGCAGATAGAAAAGACAACATGCACAAGGAGAGGAGGATAGATGGCAAAAAAAAATCGTCAATGAAACGCGAAAAACACTCTAATTGTAAAAAGACAGTACAGGTAAAGAAAATCATCCGATATACGATTAAAATACAGACGTAAATCCAAAGACACGAGAAATCTAGGAAATATGTCTCTAACCCCTCTCAGCGCAAAACCTGGCCGATAAAATAAATAAATACACAAATAAATAAAAAATAAACGAAACTACGAAATGTCTCCAACTCCTCTCATTGCTAAGACTGACTAGAAAAAAATAATAAATACATATAAAATACAAAGTGCATCCATTAACACGAGAAAGCTTCCAAATTTGTCCTTACTCGCTCTCACTGCTATAAATGCCTATCGGAAAAAAAAAAAAACTCCGAATTTATCTCCCCAAAAATCACCTAAATATAACCACACAAAGGAACAATTTACCAAAAAGAAAATAAAAGCCACCTGCTTCTAAAATTTCGACGTGAGAAAAAAAAATCATGTCTTTAACCTTGAAAAAATAAAAATAAATAAATAAAATGCAACCCGCTTACTTCTAAAATTTACATCAGTGAAACAAAAATACTCTGACTTTAACTGAAAACAAAAGAAAAAAAAACCAAAGAAGCGAAGAGGATACAAGATGTTCCCGAAATGGCTGGTTATGTAAGACTACGAGTGTGAATAACCTTCGAATGAGAAGAGAGGAGAGCAAGGGAATGGGAGTGAGGAGGAAGATAACTCACTCGCCCACTCTCTCTCTCTCTCTCTCTCTCTCCTGTTTCTTCCTTTTTCTTTGTCTCTCTCTCTCTCTCTCTCTCTCTCTCTCTCTCTCTCTCTCTCCTGTTTCTTCCTTTTTCTTCGTCTCTCTCTCTCACCAGGTAAAAGGAAGCATGGCTTACTAAATTATTATGTCCCTCATTTCCTCTTCCCCTTTTTTTTTTCTCTCTCTCATTTTCCTCTTTCCTCCACCTCCTTTCGCCTCCCTCCCTCCCTCTCTCTCTCTCTCTCTCTCTCTCTCTCTCTCTCTCTCTCTCTCTCTCATGACGACACACTGGGCACGACTCCAGAACTCGGAGGAAATTAAAGGGACTATCATGCTCTTACTGAGAGAGAGAGAGAGAGAGAGAGAGAGAGAGAGAGAGAGAGAGATTAATTCTGGTTCAACTCTCCCGTCGTTTCTTTTCTCTTCTCTTTTCCTGGTATCTTTTCTTTCCTACTTCCTTCTCTTCCTCCCTCTCCTTTCTTACACAGTATTTTCGAACTATCTTTCTATTTCCATTTTCTCTTACTTCCTAACCTCTTCCTATCTACGGTATTTGTAAGGTAACATTATGGTAGCTTAACTAATATCTTAAAGACTTCTAAATATTCTTCTAACATATGAAAAAAGGCAATGCTTCTTTTTCCCCATCAGTCAATATTTTCTTTTTTTTTATTTATCACTGGACATCAACAAATTATTATGAACAACAATCACTATAATCAGCAACAGCAACAACTTAAACTATCAACACCAATCTCCACTACCACAACATCCTCACCATCATAAACCCATCATCAACCACAACAATCACCACCACCACCACCACCATCACCACCACCTGAATCATCAACAACCAATTATTAACAACAATCACCACAAACACTATCACCACCACCACCACCCCCATCATCAACAACAACAATCACCACTCCCACCACACCTCACCATTATCAACAACCTACCATTCACAACAACAATCATTACCACCACCAACACCATCATCATCATCGTCAAGAACAACAATCACCATCATCATTACCAACAAAATCACCACCACCTCCACATCACAAACAATCAAGTTATCATTATCACCACCACCATCATCATCAACCTACCATCATCACCACCACCATCACCACAACTATCACCAACAAAATCATCAGATTATCACCACCACCACCATCAACCCACCGTCATCACCTCCACTATCATCACTATCACCAACAACAAAATCATCACCACCATCACCACTCACACATAAACTATAACTCATCAGGGCAGGAAATTAACCCAGCACTCAATATCACTTCATTAACAGCTTTTAACACCTCGATAATATTTCCAAATGACCTCTAACGATACAGCCAAACGTATTTACACTCTCCTATTAAACTGCGCCCAGCCTAATAAATAAAATAAATACAATCGACCGGTGGTAGTAATAGTAGTAGAAATAGCAGTAGCAGTAGCAGTAGCGGTGGCGGTGGTGGTAATAGCAGTAGCGGTGGCGGTGGTGGTAATAGCAGTAGTACGGCAATAGTAGTAGTACAGCAGCAGTAGTAGTAGTAGTAGTAGTAGTAGTAGTAGTGGTGGTGGTAGTAGTAGTAGTAGTAGTAGAAGTAGTAGTAGTAGTAAGTAGTAGTAGTAGTAGTAAGTAGTAGTAGTAAGTAGTAGTAGTAGTAGTAAGTAGTAGTAGTAAGTAGTAGTAGTAGTAGTAGTAGTAAGTAGTAGTAGTAGTAGTAGTAAGTAGTAGTAGTAGTAGTAAGTAGTAGTAGTAGTAGTAAGTAGTAGTAGTAGTAGTAAGTAGTAGTAGTAGTAGTAAGTAGTAGTAGTAGTAGTAAGTAGTAGTAAGTAGTAAGTAGTAGTAGTCAACCGCAGAGTTCTGTTATGGCCTGGATGAGATGTCGACTCTCATTCTCCCTCGTGAGGTCTGCTCTGCTATGTCTCAGAGGCACAAGATCATCAGCCCTCAGGCTTGTCTCTCTGGCGGGTATGGATTACGAAGCTACTGTGGTCGAGAGTCGCATAGACCAGCGACTCCAATAGTTTAGTGTCTTTATTTACACTGTAATATCAATTTAAAAAAAAAATAATAATAGTAATAGTACTGTTGATGGTTGGTAACCACAGCCGTTGGCGTGCTTGGGGCCAACGGATTGTAATATGAGGGTTAGTGTTAACCTTCACATTACAACTTCAAATGGTGAACTGTATTAGCAAGGTTGGTTTTGATCTTCACAATATAATTCACCAATGGATGGAGGTGATTTAAAAAAAAAAAAAAAGTAGTAGTAGTAGTACAGTAGTAGTAGTAGTAGCAATACTAGTAGTAGTAGTAGTAGTAGTAGTAGTAGTAGTAGTAATAGTTGCTGTTATTGTTGTTGCCATAGGTTCATCTGAAGCGTGAACCCAGTGGACTGCAGACTTATCACTCTTCACCAGCAGCCCAGCATCCACCTTTCGGGGGATAGGGAGGGAGAAGAGGAACTTTTGTATAGCCAGGCAGGGGAATCACTCGGTTTTATCGATGCCACCACGTGAAGGCATCCATTTCTAGCAGTGGCAACGAAAAAAGAAAAATACCGCCTGTAATATCAAATTTCTCCCAACTAACGGCATCGGAAATTATATTAAAGCGGCCTGGTATAACTGCCTTTAATAACTGGTAATGATAACTAAAGGGCTCCATAATCACGTATAAACAGTAATTCAGTTAGTCGAGTTTACGGAGGTTATAACTGCCAGGAAGAGAATGTGGGGTTGGTGTGGCGTGGTTCGATTGTGAGAGGGCAGTTACGTTCTTCAGTATGGTGACGGGCTTTTGTGGTTAGTTCTTATTGTTCCAGACAATTTTAACTTTACTAAAATCTGTCTGTTTGTCTCTCACCCCCTATATCTCTATCTATCTGTCTATCTATCTATTTATCTACCTATCTATGTACATTTACCCATCTATCTTCCTATCCATCCACTGACTATTTGTGTATCCATATTTATCAGTTTATCTACCTACCTTTTTATCTACCTAACAATATCCCTTTACCAACTACCTAACCTCACGTCCAACCAAAAAAGGTGACCAAACAAAATGACCTCCGGCAAGCATATATATCCCTACTCATTAACGATCCCCCACGACACACCCCACACACCACCCTCCCCTTAAGTACAGCAATTAACCACTAGCGTGACTGCGATTAGAGCCAGAGCCAATTAGACTGTTTGTATACATTAGACACAGCCAACAGAAGTGCGCTTTAAGTTTGGCTGTAATATTTATCATCATTTTGCAACAACACTGCAATGGGAGGAAGGCCAATGTTCCGTGCTGGGTAAATAAATAAAATAGTAAATACATAAATGCATAAAAAGTAGGTGTGTATGAGGAAAGTGTTTTTGATATTCGTGTGTGTGTGTGTGTGTGTGTGTGTGTGTGTGTGTGTGTGTGTGTGTGTGTGTGTGTGTGTGTGTGTGTGTGTGTGTGTGTGTGTGTGTGTGTGGAGAATATTCACAAACATAATTCAGTAGGTATAATTTAGTACGAAGCAAGAGCCTTTACAAGAGTCACCTTAATGAGATTTTCTTCCACGAAAGGTAATCTCAGAGGTTCAAAATATATATAGCAATTCAGAACTTCATCAAAGATAGTTATGTTAGATCATGGTCCCGTATTTTTGTTGGTTGTGGAAGTCCCCTAACATCACTTTCTAATCGATTTATTTTGGTTAATACACGTTACTGTCATCATGTGTTCCTTAAATCACTGTAATATTGCCATACTCCCCATACGCACGGTAAAAAATTATACAGTATTAACCAGCCATATAAAGAAAAAAAAAATCGCTGAGGAAAAGGTGCTACAGAGCCTCCTTATATGGCGAGAATACAGGCCATGCAGTCTGCTGTGGAATCTTATGTTTATTTTCTATTCTCAAATTACGGCTGTTTGTCTATAGTGAAAAGCAACCTGAAGTTAACATCACTGAAGTTACTGGGAATCTTCAGAAAAAAAGAGTTTGGTCGCCTTTCCTTGTATATTTTCGTAAACCTGGCTGGCATTAACTCTTACACCAATGATTCTCTTGTGACATGGAAATAAAATATACACGTAATAAACAATCAAACCCAAATAACTTCCACAGATGGTACCGAAGTCTATACCGTTTTTGTCCGAACCAAAGGTCCCTTACTCATTTCAACACACACACACACACACACACACACACACACACACACACACACACACACACACAAAGCAAGATAATGAGCATCAGTTATCACAACATCTTCCCTCATATATATTCTCTCTCTCTCTCTCTCAAGCCCCATCCTTTTCATCACTCCAATAAACCACGTCCCACAAATTTCACAGAGCAAATATATAAGCCTTCGCAACCAAGGCATCCCACCTCATATACTCTTCCTCATTCACCTTTATTTCCTTGATTAAGAGAGCACCTTCATGAACTTAACCCTTTCAGACCGGGAACCCTCTATCATTCTTGCTGCCCTCAGACGATTTTATTCAGCATATCGGGGACTTTAAATCAAGGGAAGTTAGATTTAGTCGCCAATACCTCCAATACGGGGGCCAATTTCTATGCTAAATATTGTAAAAAGAGTACTGATAATCCAATAAACACGTTACCGGAATGAAGGGGTTATTAAAATCGTCTGGCGGTAGAACGAATAGAAGAGGCATATCATCATCATCATCATCATCATCATCATGGTAGTCAAGAGGTTCTGGTCTTTATCTTTGTCAACATCTTTTCACCAACAGAGTGTACTGGATTTCACTTTTCTTGCCTATCAAAAAAAAAAAAAAAAAAAAATCACAGGCAGAATGAAAGACGCACAAAGAACTCTCTCTCTCCTTCATATACAACGAGCCTCGACCATATCCCTGTCTTATTATATCAATTCTTTTTCATTAAACATTTATTTATTACCAGCCTTACTCTGTTAATACCTTTCCATTAACCATACATATTCAAAGTCTTACTCTGTCAATACCTCTTCATAAACCAAACATGTTCCAGATCTTGTTCTATCAATTCTTTTTCATTGACCACATACATTCCGTCTTACAGTCAATACCTCTTCATCTACCATACATATTCTTAATCTTACTCTGCCAATATCTCTTCATTAACCATACATAATCCCGGCATTACTCTGACAATACCTTTCAATAACCACATGCATTCCGTCTTACAGTCAATACCTCTTCATCCACTATATATATTCCAAATCTTACTGTCAATCTCTCTTCATTAACCATACATATTCCCCAGCCTTACTCTGTCAATACCTTTCAATAACCACATAAATTCCGTCTTACTGTCAATACCTCTTCATCAACCATATATATTCCTAATCTTACTCTGCCAATATCTCTTCATTAACCATACATATTCCCGGCATTACTCTGTCAATACCTTTCAATAACCACATAATTCCGTCCTGTAGTCCATACCTTTTCATCTGCTGTACATATTCCCAATCTTACTCTGTCAATATCTTTTCATTAACCATCAATATTACTTTCCACACAACTCTTAAAGGAAAAACATGTGGTGGGCGGAATGGAAGAGGTAGAATGCGAGCACAGAGGCGAGTAACACCCGTGCCAGTGTGTTATAACGCAATATTACCCTGCTTCCTGGGAAATGCTAATATTTAACGCTAGAGATGGAGAAATTAGCAATCAGGGAGCGCAAACACGAACAAGCAGCACGCGCGGTGGGGAGGTGGGAGGAGAAGAGAAAGGAAGGGAGAGGAGAGGAGAGGAGAGGAGAGGAGAGGAGAGAGAGAGAGAGAGAGAGAGAGAGAGAGAGAGAGAGAGAGAGAGAGAGAGAGAGAGAACGTAAATAAGAAACTGTAATAAAGAATAATCAATGTGGTGTGGTGGGGCAGAGAGAGAGAGAGAGAGAGAGAGAGAGAGAGAGAGAGAGAGAGAGAGAGAGAGAGAGAGAGAGAGAGAGAGAATGTAAATAAGTAACTGTAAGATAGAAAAAGAGATGAACAATGTGAAAAGGTAGAGACGGAGCATACCTGTGTAAGAGAGAGTGAAAGCGAGATTTAAAAAACAAAAAAAAAGTGAGAGACTAAGATGAAACTGAATGAGAGAGTTAGTGAAAAAATTAGTGAAAATATATGAAGAAAACTGAAAAAGAGTAAGAGAAAGAAAAGAAAGTAAGACTGAGTAAGGGAGTCTAAAAAAGTGACTAAGATGAAGGTATGTGACTGGATGAGCTGAGCATGAATGATGACGTGTGTGAAAGTGAGTGAGAGAAAGTGAGCGAATGTGTTAATGGGAAAAGGTAAATGTAAGCGAGTTCAAGTGACAGTGACCGAGTGAATGCGAAAGAAAAGGAAAGTGAGTAAATATGTGAGTGAATTAAAGCAACTGAAAGTGAGAAGAATTGAGTACGTCAAAATGAGAGAGTGAATGAGAACGAAAATACGTGAAAGTGAGGGAATATGTAAGTGAGGCTGGATTAAAGTAAATGAAAGTGAGAGAAGAAACTAAGTGAAAGTGATGGAGTGAATAAGAAAGAAAATGAGTAAGTGAGTAAACATGTGAGAATGAACGCCAATGAAAGTGAGCGAGGGTAAGTGAGAATTAAAGCAAAAGAACGTGAGCGAGGAATAAGTGAGAATTAAAGCAAATGAACGTGAGCGAGGGAAAATGAGTGAGGGAAGGGCGGACATGAGGAAGGTAGGCAGGCAGGTAGAATAACAAGAGAACTGAGCAGATGTGTTTATTTAATTCCTACAGACTCCTAGATTAATGCACATTCCCGTAATATGCGAATTTCATTATTAAATATGAGAGCGGTGGCCGGGTGAGGTGAGGAGGGGTGGGATGGAGTGAGGCTGAAGTGAGGTGGGAAGGAGTGGTGTGTGTAGGAGTGGTGTGTGTAGGAGTGACGTGCGTTGGAAGGATTGGCGTTGGAGTGAGGTGGGTTGGCATGGGGGGAGGCTGGAGTGAGGTTGGCAGGAAGGGTTGGAGTGGGGTAGAATGGAGTGGGGTAGAATGGAGTGCGGTTGAGAAGAAATAGGAAAGAGTGGGGTTGAGGTAGGGCGGAGTGACGTTGAGTTGAGGTGAGGTAAAGAAGAACTGGGTTTGGGGTGAGATGAGAGGGGATGAAGTGAGATAGGAAGGGGTTTGCAGTGAGATGGGACGGAGTGGGGTAGGAGGAGAGTTCAGGTTGGAGTGAGGTTGGGGTGAGATGGGTTGGGATAAGCGGGGTTAGGGTTAGGAGTAGGAGGGAGGTTGGGTGAGGTTGGCTGGGAAGAGTGGCTGGGGGAAGAAGTGAAGCAGGGAGAAGTGTAGGTAGGATGGGAAAAAATAAAAGGTGGTGGGAAGATGAGAGGTAGGGATAAGTGTGGGAATGTCGTTAGGGTGAGATGGGCTGGGCAGAAAAAAGGGAAGTAGAGTGGGTTAGAGCAGGCGAGACTAACTAGACGGGGGAGAGATGGGAAGGGAAGGGAAGGGAAGGGAAGGGAAGGGAAAGGGGTGTGATGGGAGGTAGAGAAGTGGGCAGGGTCATGGTGGAGTAGGATTGAAAGGTATAATATGGAATGGTATGGCATGAATTGGACTGGAAATGTAAAGGAAGAGAAAGGGAAGCAGAATGGAAGGGGAATGTAAGAGGGAAGATCAATAGGTGGACTGGGGGCTGGTCGGCAGGGAAGGAATGAGTAAGTTGTAGCAGTGAGTAGCCGAGTGCGTGGGTAGGTGAGATTGGTTATGCAGGGTGGGAAGATGTGGGAGAGGAGGGAAGGTAGCTTGGGTAATTAGGGAGGTAGGCAGGCAGGAAGGTATGTAGGTGGGAAGGACAGGCAGCTAAGTGGAAGGGGGTCGGATAATGTGGATGGGTGGGTAGGAAAGCACGTACTGTAGTCTGAGTGAGCAAGTGTGTGGATGGGTTTGTGGGTGGGTGTTTAGGTGGGTTTGTGGGTGGGTGTTTAGGTGGGTGTGTGGGTGGGTGAAAGGGGTGGAGAGAAGTGGTGGTGGGGTGGGGGGCACACAATATGAATTCGGAGTAATTTAATCACCAAAACGAACGAACCATGAACCAACTGCAGGATTAATAACACCATTTTTTCTTTTTCTTTTTTTTTGGGGGGAGGCAGAGTGGGGCGAAGATAGGAAAAGGAGGCAAGGGAGGCTGAGAGAGAGAGAGAGAGAGAGAGAGAGAGAATAAGGGGCTCAGAAAATATTAAAGCATTCACATTTTTTTTTAGAGAGAAATGAGAGCACATATGTATTTTTGGGGGGTAATGGTGGTAAAAATGCATAAATAGTTCCAACGCTGAACCATAAATAGCCTCACGTGTCGGGTAATAGTTAATAGCACAAGCAAATATTAACACGCAGGCATTATGGATATTCCTAGGTTTTCCCTTTTTCTCCCTTCCCTTTTCCCTTCGCCCTCGACCCTCTTCCTACCCTTTTCAACCCAGGTCTCTCTCTCTCTCCCTCTTCCTCTCTCTCTCTCTCTCTCCATTTCCCTCTCTTCAGCAAAGTTTATGTACTCGTGTTTCTATTTCTCTCTCTGCGTTCTGTCTGTCTGTCTGTCTGTGTCTGTCTCTCTCCCTCTCTTTCTCTCTCTCCATTTCCCTCCCTTCAGCCTAAGTTAGTGTTCTCTTGTGTTTTCTATTTCTCTCCTTGCGTTCTCTCTCTCTCTCTCTCTCTCTCTCTCTCTCTCTCTCTCTCTCTCTCTCTCTCTCAAGCCCACCCCTTTCCTCCCCAGCCCCCACAATCCTTCCATCTATTCTCGTTCTCTGAAAAAGCAAACTCACCTACAAACACAACAGAAATTTAAGAAAGCAATTTTGTGTTTACCTCTACATTAGCTCAAACAACAGAGTAAGTCAGCCAGGCACAGGCAGACTCATTCATGGGGAACTGCCATCAGAATGTCAAAAAGAAAAAAAAAATACATAAAAGGGAATAAACCTCCTTTGTGTCGCTTGGAATAATTTTGGAACAGCAAACTGGTACATTATTTTTGTCCACCGGGATGCAGCGGAATCCATTTACCTCCCTTGGGTAAACTTGGCGTGCTGGCTGTGTTCTTTATGGCAATATTAATTCCACTTCTAATTACCTGTAACTGGATAATTTCGGTGATTACAGGCTTGTTCGGAAAAAAATTATGACCAGACAAAGAAATAGTCAGCGATGTGTACTGTAATGTAAAGGCCAGCTCGCACGACCCTCTAAATAAACAGGGAATTCTGCTATACAAATTCGTGTTTTGGTGGTTCTGAAGGGTTGGTGATCAGTGGGGCAGAGGAATATCACTTGTTTATTGAAGTGACCGAGGAATAGCACTTGTTTATTGAAGTGACCGAGGAATATCACTTGTTTATTGAAGTGACCGAGGAATATCACTTGTTTATTGAAGTGACCGAGGAATATGACTTGTTTATTGAAGTGACCGAGGAATATCACTTGTTTATTGAAGTGACCGAGGAATATGACTTGTTTATTGAAGTGACCGAGGAATATCACTTGTTTATTGAAGTGACCGAGGAATATCACTTATTTACTGAAGCAGCCTCTGTCCTCATTCATGCTTTGTTCACAGGTATTTTACAGGTATGGGTTTGCTTGTATATATTGTAGCGACCGGTCTGCAGAAGCCTGACATGGGTAGGCAACTGTACTATAAAACTCTGAGTAGTTGTTTTTCGTGGCTCTGAAAGGTAGGTTATCAATGGGGCCTGAGGAGTATCAGTACCTTATTGGGGATGTCACCTGTCCCCACCTATGCTTTGTCCACAGGTAGTTTGCAGTTACAGGTATGCATAATTATACAGGGTGGCCAAGGTATAACGCTGCTTCTCCACTCTGCCAGGTGCTCTATCGTGTGTTGCATGCACGGCTCAGTCGCTTATCAACGTCTATCCTTCATCATCTACTCCTCTCCTCTCCTCCATCTGCCACACTCACGCCTACTGTAGCAAACTCAGCCGTGCCAGCAACACACATGATACCGACAGATGAGACAAGTGTGACGCTATTTACTGCCCATTCTATATATGTTGCAACACACGCAGGGAATACGTGGGCAGCTCTACAAGTCGTGTGTAACATAATCTAATGGACAACAGATTCGTAGGGCAAACAGACCTCAGTATGTTATGGACGAGATTACCAGCTCCGCCCATGCTTGGTCTAAATGCAAATGTGATGGGGAAATTTGGAGAACGAAAATTTTATGTGAAAAAAAGGGTCTGTTGGGATGACGTGTGTGTGTGTGTGTGTGTGTGTGTGTGTGTGTGTGTGTGTGTGTGTGTGTGTGTGTGTGTGTGTGTGTGTGTGTGTATCAGTACGTGCCATTATCTGTGTATACGTGTTTGTATTCTAGCGTTTATTTCTGTATCTTTTATATACCGGTTTGCCTGTATTTTCCGCGAGCTGGAGTAATGAACACTGAAAACGAAATTCTCGTTTTCATTGCAGGTCAAAAGTGCATTCAAGGTTGCATGCTCTGTTGATCCCCACTTAGACAGATCCCAGACTCGCCCTTGGCATTCACTCGCCTCTAAAACAACAGACTCGATTGTGGCTCTCAATGTCTAAGAATTTCGTCCCTTTTTTTTCGAGTTTTAATTTGCTTTTCAAAATTCAAGGATTGTTTTTGAGCTTGGAAGTAATAATTATGTGGATATATACTGTATGAATGTATGGAATATATAAAGGATTGCATGTGCATTCATATATATACATATACTGCATGTCTGTGTCTATTTATCTTTGTCAATCGCTGTTTCTGGGTCTGTCTATATCTGTCTCAATCTCTATCTCCATCGGATATCTCTGTGTATCCAAGTATGTCTCCAAATCTGTTCGTATTTGTTTTTTATACTTGGTGGTTGGGTGATTGTCTCAGAACATGCATTTATTAATATCCTTTTATCCTCCTCTCGTGCCAAACCTCCTTCCGGCTTAAAAACTCACTCATCAGTACAATAATTTCACCACCCCATCTACATTCGTTCTCTCCATATGACCATACCAAATTAACACACTCTTCTACCTCATTATCAAGAGACTTCCTTACTCCACACCTGATGCTTTTAAATCCATACCCAAATGATAACACGAACATAACGATGACGAATACCGAGAATATGAAAAAAAAAAAATCTCTGGCAATCATTGAACCCTTTTCCATTCAGATCTGTTACTCGGCTTTAACTTCGCAAATGATTCCGGGAAAATCTTGGTGTAAAAAAGAAAGAGAAACACTGATCCTTACCTTTAATAATGACGTCTTTAACATCATAGTTTGATTTCTTTTGATTCACTTACCTGCAAAAGGAAAGAAAATACGTGTAAAATTTTACTATCATGAAGCACTGTATACGTCTCTCTCTCTCTCTCTCTCTCTGTCTCACACACACACACACACACACACACACACACGCAAAACCATGTCCATCCACCCACACCTGGCCAGAAACGTGAGTGAAGAGCGGAAAGGCCTCATATGGTGTAAGAATGCCGAGAGTTTCTCTAATGAATAATAAACACAGGATCGTGGCATTTAAAGGTGAAACTCATTACACGAAACAAAAACACTTCAGACATTTACCGAGAATAAACACGCTGAAAATTCGCTTGAGAGAGAGAGAGAGAGAACGGCTACTACATATATCTACTTTTACATCCTCCAGAGTTTGAAGTTCAGTTTTTTATCGCAGTGATTGCTACGACGTCGGGTGTTGGTGTTTACCCCTTGAAAGTATGGATGTTTTTTCTAGGATGAACCATGTCGTCTGGAGTTAAGTAGACTATAATACATTGCGTCACTGGGATGTAGTAATAATCAATCACTTTACATTCTGATTTGTTTCTATCTGTATCTATCTATCAGTCTATTTATATACCTGTTTACCTGTCTGTGTCTGTCTTCTATCTATTTATATATCTATCTACCTGTCTGTCTTTGTTTATGTACCTACTGTCAGGTCTTAATCTCGCAAGGAACGACTACAGAGAAATTGCCTTCATGTCACCCTATCTCCCATCAAGCCGCCCTTACCCCAGATCACACACCCCTCTCAAATCTCATCCCCCCATCCCTCCACCTCATCCTCGGCCTCCCTCTCTCCCTCTGCTCTCTAAAAAGTTAAACAACCTTCCGCCATATGATGCAAAATCCAAAGCTGTGAGAGTAGGGTAAATCAGGAAAGCAAATTTAAAAAAGTAAGGGAATCCGACGAGCCTAAGTACTACGTAAACAAAGTGTGTGTGTGTGTGTGTGTGTGTGTGTGTGTGTGTGTGTGTGTGTGTGTGTGTGTGTGTGTGTGTGTGTGCTGCCTCTTCCAGTCTCCTCTGAACCGCTCATACCCTTGACGTAAAGATTTTGCAGATATAAAATTATGTTTATATAAAGACCAGAATAAGCGCTTAAGTGATTACCTGACCCGGAACTAACAAGCTCCACCCTACACTGTGCCACCACCCTGAGACCACTGACAATTAATTAAACTCTTCACCTCAAGGATGAATTTTAATCCTAATTTTTTCTTCCTACCTCTAGACGATTATTATTCACCTTGAGGCTGTCCCATCATAGTGAAGGGGTAGATGAAGTGGAGGAGTAGATATATTAAATAGATGAAAACCTTATCTACCCTTTCCAGGCTATCCCCTCTCTCTGAAGCTGAACAAAATCGTCTTAGTAGAAAAAATACACTAGGTAATTGCCCTGAAGGGGTTAAGGTATTCAGAGCTGGCTAATGAGAGAGGGAGGAACACAAGGGTGGAGGTGTGCCAGGTTGTAGTACACACACTCAACACCGCCTACACCCTATGCCTTACACACATACCGCCCTACACACATACTCGTATATACACATACACTTATATGTACACACACATATACATACATATACTGTATACAAAAACATACGTATACATATGTACATATCGAGGTTGATAGAAACACGCAGGAAGGTAGGCTGATAACACGAGAGAGAGAGAGAGAGAGAGAGAGAGAGAGAGAGAGAGAGAGACAGACAGACAGACAGACAGAGCGAGAGAGAGAGAGAGAGAGAGAGAGAGAGAGAGAGAGACAGACAGACAGACAGACAGACAGACAGACAGACAGACAGACAGACAGAGCGAGAGAGAGAGAGAGAGAGAGAATTCTCCCCATCCCTTTTACATGTAGACATGACTCCACATTTCACACAATTCTTCCTCGCTTCTCTCTCTCTCTCTCTGTCTGTCTCTCTCTCTCTGCTACATACATTCTCCAAACAACCAGCAAACTTACTCCATAAAATCAGCAAATATTTAAAAGTCTAGTGATCAGGAGGTAAGTTTCCCAGCCACAACACTGAAAACATCTTACTAACGAGGTAAAAGTTACAGTTAATATAATCACCCTGAGAGAAAGAGAGAGAGAGAGAGAGAGAGGAGTGAAATTCTTTGACTACATAATTTCTGTAGCACTTCTTCGTGACAGGCATCAAATTCTAAAGTTACCTTCGCATTCATGATGGAGAGATGGCAATTCTAGGCCTAGTTAGAGTGTAAACCCTACAAAATCTTAATAATCACCGTCATCAAGAAGTGTCAGTAAAATTAGTACCCCCTGGAAACCCTCCTGAATATCCCTGGAAACCCTCTCTTGCATACATCTGGAAACCCTCTTGCATACATCTGGAAACCCTCATGCATACGCCTGGAAACCCTCTCGCATACGCCTGGAAACCCTCTCGCATACGCCTGGAAACCCTCTCGCATACCCCTGGAAACCCTCTCGCATACCCCTGGAAACCCTCTCGCATACCCCTGGAAACCCTCTCGCATACCCCTGGAAACCCTCTTGCATACCCCTGGAAACCCTCTCGCATACTCCTCGAAACCCTCTTGCATACATCTGGAAATCCACTTGTATACCTCTGGAAACCCTCTTGCATACCCCTGGAAACCCTCTTGCATACCCCTGGAAACCCTCTTGCATACCCCTGGAAACCCTCTTGCATACCTTTGGAAACCCCCTTGCACAACCCTGGAAACCCCCTTGCACAACCCTGGAAACCCCCTTGCACAACCCTGGAAACCCTCTCACATACCCCTGGAAACCCTCTTGCATACCACTGGAAACCCTCTTGTATACCCTTGGAAACCCTCTCACATACCCCTGGAAACCCTCTTGCATACCCCAGGAAACCCTCTTGCATACCCCTGGAGGCTTGCGAATCACAGTTTGCGAACCCTTGCTGTAGATAATCCGAAATGGGGGGATAGACACAGCCTCTTTTCCTAATAGGGGGCTCTCTCAAAATAAAATTGTCTACAAGCAATAAAAATATATATAAGGATGCATCTATACTGAATGGTTGTTATTAAAAGAAGAATGAGTATGGTATGTTGTGATTAAGACTCGATAATAAAAAGCGTAAACATTATTTTATCTTAAACAAGAACAGGAAACTGAAATGTAAAGCGGCGGCCTGAGGTGTACCCTGAAGGAATGTTTAGGCGTTTTCCTTAACAGTAAACAAACGCGGGTGCAATATGTACGTGATTGAGTTATGCCATCACCAGTGTCGTCATGATCATGTTCATTATAATCACCATCAAAATCACCATTTGCATCAACAGTTCAACCATTTTTCTAACTAAAACAGAGTTGGGTAAGGGTCTAATTGTACACTGGTGGAATTAAAAGTTCAGGTTAAATGTGAATTACTCCTAACAGTAACATACAATTACAGGTAGATACAGACAACGATACATACAGACATGTGCACGCAAGCAACACCGTCCCCCCCACACACACAAACACGGGCGAGCGTGTACAAAGGAATAATGCACCGTGCAAACTATGAATAATACATAAATGCTATTATCTCTCTCTCTCTCTCTCTCTCTCTTATATATATATATATATATATATATATATATCTATATATATATATATATATATATATATATCTATATATATATATATATATATATATATATATATATATATATATATATATATATATATATATATATATATATATATATATATATATATATATATATATCTATATATATATATATATATATATATATATATATATATATATATAATCTTCATCATCATTATCATCAGCCGTTGAGGTCCACTGCAGGACCGGCCTATCCCTACAGAAGCAGGGACGATACAGCCAATGTATCTCTACCCAGTGGCTTAGGCTGTCTGGTAGAGACTGTATGTAGGGTGAGAAGTGCTTGTGACTGTGATTGTAGTGGCTTTGGATGTGTGTGTAGTCTGTGAACCAAGTGTAATCGGCCCGCCTTAAGCCGACTGGGTGCAAGCGTACTAGTATGCGACACTGGTTCAACCACAGCACCCCTTGTGTCCGCCAAAGTAGCAAGTGGATTGGTGAACGCTTCCCAAAGTTTTTACAACTCTGGCGGGAGGCGAACCCGCGCTCACCAGCGTGCGAAACGGACACTCTACCGGAGGCTCCATATTATATATATATATATATATATATATATATATATATATATATATATATATATATATATATATATATATATATATATATATATATATATATATATATATATATATATATATATATATATATATATATATATAATTCGTAAAATAACATAAGAGGAACATGCAACATGGAGTATGGGGTGTGTTGTACCCTGTTACTCTTGCAGCTAGGTATTATAAATGTCAACATGAATTACGTGGGTGAGAGGCTTGGCAAAAGATTTACATGTGTTTTTACTCATTTCACTCTTTACCACACATACTATATATTCATTTACACACACATACACACGCAGACAGGCAGACAATCACACACACACACATACACACACACAGTCTCTCTCTCTCTCTCTCTCTCACTCTCTCTCACTCTCTCTCACTCTCTCTCTCTCTCTCTCTCTCTCTCATGCGGTTTAAGAGGAAGGTAAGCAAAGGTCTCTCAAGGAAATTGGAAAGAGTGCGGACCATAATAAATCTTCGTTCTAAAACCTGCAAGTTATCACAGACAAACAAATACTGTACAGTTGTGAGAGAAAGATACGCACACACACAAACACACACACACACACACACACACACACACACACACACACACATCTTATACACTAATCTCGCTATCATTGGGCAGTTTCGTTCAGATCAGATCCTGTAGAGAACAGATGAAGACAATCTAAAGTACCCTTTTCAATACAACAATGCATTTTCTCGTGTTTTTCTTCCTACTACTAGAGCTCCATTAAGTTTCCAGAGACTTCCTTGTATAAAAGAGATTCAGTGGCAAGTAGCTATGAAAATAATAATAATAATAATAATAATAATAATAATAATAATAATAATAATAATAATAATAATAATAATAATAATAATAACAATAATAATAATCGTCGTGGTGAGAAAAGAAAGTACTATTACTACTGTCCATTTGTTTTCACCTGACGGAACTGTGCCACTCCCATAACCTGAATACTAAGTCGCGGTTGCAAGAAATCCGATGAGCCTTGGTTATTGTTTAGGACTGAGTCTCCTTGATTACTAGTCAAAACATCAACCCTCCTGTGTAATTAAAATTCGTGGTTGCATGAAATCCGATGAGCCTCAGTTATTACATAGGACTAAGTCTCCTTGATTACTAGTCAAATAAACCCTCTTGTCCGACTACACTTGTCCATTAACTAAGCAAAGGGGGTTAGGGGTCATTATCAGGTTAAAATAAACACACTAGAGGACATAACAAAGTCGCTTTTGAGGCAGGAAACAGATTTACAGACTCATATTTACCTCTACTTTTAGCTGAGGAAAGTTTAGGTTATTATTTTTGCTGGATTCAAAAGATACTAATTAGCTGAAGAAAAACTCACGAAAAAAAAGAAGTTAAATCTTATATCTGTTAACTCCTTCAGCTGATATGGCACCACTGGGTAAACTCAGTGAATGATAACGCTCAGGCCTCGATAAAGGAAATTTGTACTTAGTTCCAAGAAGCGCCAGCTGATGTTATGAAGAACAGGGATATCATTAACACACACACACACACACACACACACACACACACAAATATTTACAATCTTATGTTCTGGCAAACTATTCGGATCACTACATTTATTTCACTTAACGTCATGCTATTTCATACTGTGGCTTAAAAAAAAAAAAAAAAAAAAAAAAAAAAACCAACATAAAACAGGATCGTCAAGTTTGATGCATGAAAACTTATTTGAGATTAATGTGACTTGCGGACATCTCAAGGTCGCGGGCAAGTTCACTCTATCTCTCTCTCTCTCTCTAGCTATTGCTATTTCTCCTTTATCATATCCCCGAATCCCAACCTCTGTCTGTCTGTTATAAAGAGTTTTCTTTTTAAAATGCACTTATTGTTCATTTTTTTTCTAACTATAGCACCTCTCTCTCTCTCTCTCTCTCTCTCTCTCTCTCTCTCTCTCTCTCTCTCTCTCTCTCTCACTTGGAGTATTTCTTGCTCAGGGCAGATAACAAGACCTCAACAATTCTCAAACTATCTCACGAGGGAATAACTTCAAATCTTGGCAGTCACTCTCGGTATTGTGGGTGAGGAGTGGGGCTGTGGGGACGAAGGGTTTATGCACACACGCACACGCAAACACGCACACGCAGATACACACACGGCCACACTCATACACAATCATACTGTCATACTCTGATACACACACACACACACACACACACACACACACACACACACACACACAGAAAGAGAGAGAGAGAGAGAGAGAGAGAGAGAGAGAGAGTGTGTGTGTCACTGTCTCTGAAACACTCAAACTGTCCTTCTTTGAAACTAAAAAACAGAGTCCTCACATGCAGACTTCAACTAAATATCTTGACGGCTCTGTTTGTTACTCTCTCTCTCTCTCTCTCTCTCTCTCTCTCTCTCTCTCTCTCTCTCGTTAACTGCAAGAGACATGAGGATTGTTTAAGGTTTTGTTTTTGAAGACCTCGTAACACATCTCCCTTAGCGATTTACTATGCGCATTACAATTCACTATCCTCATGTATGTTCCTTGTGAAAACCAGGTCCAAAATAAAACGATATAAATTGAACTCCTGGTATTTTTGTCAGATTATTGTGTTTGTACCTTACGTATCTGATGCTTCTATTTCTCGTGCATGAGACTGCTGGGATGCACGGCTATGTCTAATGGGTTCATCTGCTGGTGACTGACATTATTCTGGAGATATTACGGTGTTGGGTTGGTATTTCTGACTGGCTACTGTCGCACTGGTAGATCTGTATTCGACCGATTTACTGTGTTATATAGTTGGTATTTCTGACTGGCTGATTACCGCTGTGTTACAAGGTTGGGAGTTCTGACTGGGTGACTGCTGTTGTGTCTACATGCACAGAGAAAGCAGGTTGCCTGCGCGCTGATTACCTGCGCGGGTAGGTGTTCACAAAGGAAGCAGGTAACCAGCTCCGACCCGCGCGACGTTAAAGAGACGTTAATCAACTTTTGTAAGCATGCTAAGCTAAGACCTAGTAATAAATTTGCTCATCACTGTTGATTGTTTCACCTGCTTTTGTAATCCACTGCACTAATGTCAACAAAATATTTTTGTGATAAAGCTTCAACTATCAACTTACATAATCAGGACCAGATTCATGCAATAAAATGCTATTTTGCTTACCTTCACAATCTAATTCTCTGCTTATTTCAGCCCACAGTTTATCCGTTACATTTCTGTTTGCATGGAGCTTACTCCTTTTGTACCATAATGGTGATCTCTCAAAAACTCTGGCAATTAGGAGCTCAACGTCCATCTTGCTCTCCAGTCTGTACACCTCTACCCACCTCTACCCCCGCGGGTTGAGCAGGCAAGAATGGTCCGAGGATTCTGGAAAGCGGGTTGAAGCAGGCTGCCTGCTCCGACACGCTCGACCCCGCTTCTTCTATGAACACCCCCACTTGTTTGTATGGTTTAATCGCTTATATGGATGGTATTTCTAACTATTGCTATGTTATATGGTTGGTACTTCAGACTAACTGACTATTGCAGCGTTACATGGTTGGTATTACCGGCAACATCACCATCATCGTCACGATCATGACCATCCCGTGACTGAAAGACAAAGAATCAAATCAAATGTCATACGACCTGTTACTTCGGATTCAGAAAAGAGGTGCACAAAAGAAAAATTACACAGCGGTGATGGGAACTGCAAGAAACATACAATAAGGCTCAAACCATCATGTGTATCCAGTAGGCTATTATACACTTCAGGGACAGTCACACACGCCTACCATCTTGACTGGCAAAGTACCCAAACAGTCCCTCATAATACGCTACGCTACTGCTGCTTTACATACGGTTACAATTTTTACAGTTAGGTACGAAGAGACTGGAGTTATTATTTTATCCAAGCTCGTGAATAAGCCAGGAACGGAACTTGGGATCGCGGTAGTGAGTTGAGTATGTAACCTTTTATTTTATATTACTCGTATTTTACTTACTTTATATTACTTTATTTCACCCCTTGACTTCGGTGACGCACTCTGTTGGATAATTCTGGTCATCTCTTTATTATTTCACCATCGCCGAGAAAACCTTATGTAGCGAAGGAGTCAGTGAGGTTATATCAACTCCTTTAGTTCGAAGTTTCTCTTTAAGTTAAAGAAAAAAAAAGTCCAGAAGTAACAAGACTGAAACAAATGCATATTCAGACTGAAAGGGTTAAGAGTAAGGCATGTACTAAAGGATCGTGAAAAAAAAAAAAGAAAATAACATCCCTATGGGCGACGCCCCCATCAGAATGCCCAAAGAAGTGAACTATCCATACATAAATGCCTCAAACAAGTCTTCCTAATTCTTTGCTCTAGATCATCTCAGACCAGGAAAAAAAAATGGGTGAAATATTCATACAAAATCTTTAAAAATCATGTCTCCACAGCATTTCATTTTTTTCAGATGGAAGTTTGCTTGGTCGTTAATTCACCCCTCTTCATGTTTACATTAGACTCCTTCTCAGTTAGAGGTCTGTCCCCAGCTGAATAAAATCGTCAGAAGGAAGCAAGAATAGGTCATCGGACTAAAGGGGTTACGCTTAACCCCTTAACCGCGGGGCGTCACTTTCGTGACACTTGGGAGCAAGGGATCATACCGCAGGGCGTCGCTTTTGTGATTCTGTATTATTTTGAATTCACCCGGGCTTCCAAGTGGGGGCTTGTATCATCTATCAGTACTGCCAATGTCCAACACTAGTCAGCACTCCTGATCTCATCTGTACTCCCATCCATTGTTGACAATTTAGCCATTTCTCCCCGTTCTTGACTCCCCTCCCTACCCCCTCCCCATTACCCTATCCTCTCGCCTGCCTGGCCGTGCTACGCTAAGTAAATCTTCCCTGGAATTTTTCACTGATTTCATCCATTGAAATAAGCCCTATGCCCTATTCTTATACCAAATAATATATACAAGAAAGAAATAAGGTAAGTGAGAGTGCCATACACCTGGAATTGGCTAATTATCACCTGACAACACTTCACGTGCACTCGTTCGCTAATTTTTGCTGTTTATTTCCTCTTGAAATATGCCATATAATCTATTTTCGTAATAAATATACATATAAGGAGGGAAGGGAGAAGCCTAAGTGATATTTACATTCACCTGGAACTACCTAATTTATAATGTATTGTCTAGATTTCCTGCCAATCATTTCACTGCTATAAATAGCCGTGGCAAGAGGTTAAACATTGGCAGTACTGATTTCCATAGGTAGGCCTCCACCCCGGCCCACCCTTATCAGTTCACTCTCATCTTCCAGTGTAGGGGTACGTCTGTTCGCTCTTGCTAGCTTCAGGGCCTTTTCACCCCCATGCAAAGGGCCCTGTGACCTTTACCTGCTACTAAACCTCGTGTAGAAAGAGGTAAAGGGCTGACAATTGATAAAAGAGTAACTACGATCTTTCTCTTGAGTAAAACAGTGCAAGTGGAATTGTAAATAATGTGTAAACAGCAAGTGAAAGAAATGAATGTAAATATACGTGAACAGTGGAAAATAGTTTTATAAGTTACTTCAAGTGACAGTGCATAACACAGTGTAAATAAAATAGAAATGTAAATAACGTAAATAAAATAGAGAACGTAAATAGAAATGTAAATGAGTAGTATTATAAGAATACGAGTATATACCCTAGGAGTAATGAAAGTGAAAGTTTCACTCTAGCATGTCTGAATACTATGAGTTATGAGAGGGAAACTGAAAGTGACATTCACTCTGAATGCTAGTATTCAGGACGAGAAAGTGAATGCTACGTATTTTACTGAAAGAAATTGAATCTCTACAGTGACAATAAAGTAATACTACTGAAGGAAACTTATGGATAAAGACTGTAGATATATATAAGTGTTATATAGTAATAGAAATATAAAGTGTGAGGGGTTTTATGAATAATAAATGACAGAGTACCAAGAGCAAACTAGCGCAAGTGCGACGGTCAGACGCGCTCGTAATTTTCATTGCTTTCACATTTTTTTTTTTTTTTGGAGTATGGATCCCAAACTACTTGAAAATCATAGAGTAGTGTTTATAGTGTTAATAACTGGCTGTGATAATCATATTACGGGTTGTCGGGAAGTGTAAAGTGGAGACTTCATTACCCAACTTCAGAGGTCTCCACAAGCCCTACGGTAACCGACGAAGGCTCAACAAACATTCCAGGAGAAAGCTGAAGGTATGTGCCATAAGCATATTTAATTTTAATATTCTAAGACTAATAACTGATTTTTGGCAAATATTTTTTGAGAGTGTGTCGGAGCCCGAATAACCCCGCGGCACACGCAAAACATTGGTAAACATGCCCGCGGTGTAGGGGTTAAGTAATAAATGTGGAGCCTAAAAAAAAAAAAAAAAAAAAAAAAAAAGTCCACGTCAGTAATATACACCAGTCACAAGTTCCTTTCGATTCTTCCCGGCAGTGAAGGGGTCGAACCGGGGCCTGGAAGCTATGCCTGTGACGTGAGGGCGAGACAAGAGGGCGGCCAAGAGCTCTGAAATTGTCGGGGATGAGAGTGGCTGGAGAGGTGTCCCCAGGAGAGCGTCTTTTGACCCGCCACGCCAGGTCACTCAGCCGTCTCGAGGCGCTCTCTTGGTCCGCTCCTCCAAGTCCACATCAGAGCCACTTTGGGCAGCGGGTGGCCTTTGTGCTTCACCGACACCTCAGTAATAACCAGACCAGCCACACCTCACGCGCCTGACCTGGTTGCATTTCTGGCCAAGGCAAGGGATTCCTGAGTTATGGCAAATCTTATTACTCGTCTGGCTGCATGATGACTTTCCACGAGCTGAATAAAATCGTCCGTCTCAACCTGGAATTAAATATTAAGTTCCATATTCCTGGTCAAGATGTTACTCGTGATAGTCTATAATATTTCTGGTGCCTCTGTGTTTCTCATGGGTGTCACAAAATCGCCTTATGCCAGCCGAGATGAAATTAAAAGTCGTTAAGGTCCAGTCAAAAGATTAACTACTGTATATCACTTTTCTCATGACTCCATGAAAAAAAAAAAAAAAAGAAAGCGAAGGAAAAAGGAAGTTCAGATCTACAAAGTTCAGCTCTCCCATACTAAAATTCATGTATGACATATGTGATGTATGAATGTGGTGGTTAAGTAGTTGCAGCGGTGGTCTGCTGTCCAAAAGGACAGGCGATCAATCCCATGCAGAGGCAGGGAACAACGCCGCTACAACCACCACACCAGTTCTGAATGAGACGGCCCTAGCATGTTTTTTTGTACAGACGGTGGTATCAGTGTCTAAGTGATGACATGTGAAGGTGTGGTACTCAAGGAACAGTCTGTTATGTCTATGCTCATGGTCGGGCACACAAAAATGTTAAGTCTGTAGCATATAGGACTACTAGCCCACGAAAAAAAAAAAATGTCTATGCGGTTTAGTGCACGCTTCACTAAGTCTAGTAGTAAGATGGCTGAGGAAGACAGTTTAGAGGTGACCATTTGTGAACGTGAGAATGATAGGGCCCCGTTCGTTTTGTTCTTGCTTCAACCAAATGATTTAATTCACCTTCTTTTTCTGACTTCCTTCAACATCGTCACCATCATCATCATCATCATCATCATTCTTCATCTTCTTTCTCTGCTAGCTAAAAAATCAGTCTTATTCATTTACTTTCCATTATCAATTTTTTCCTTTCTTCCTCAGATTTTTCATTCTTCATCTTTATTCCCAATTCATTTTCCTCCCTCCTTCGTCTTTTTCCTTCCGAATCTTCTTCATTCTTTTCAATAATCACGTTCTTCCAAATCCCCCTTTCTCCCACTTCTCTTCTTTTCAAAATCTTATACGTTCTTTTCCATCGTCTTCGTCTGCTTCCTCTTCCTCCTCCTCCTCCTCAATTCTAAATCTTATTCCTTCTTCTCCATCGTCTTTGTCTTCCTCTTCCTCCTCCTCCTTCACATTTCCATTTCCTCTTCATCTCCTTTTTCTTCTTCTTCCTTGTCTCAACCAACCCAAGATATGAAGATTTGTCTCCCTCCTCCTCCTCCTTCATATTTCCATTTTCTCTTTCTCCTTTTTCTTCTTTTTCCTCCTCCTCCCCCTCCTCCTTCACATTTCCATTTCCTCCTCATCTACTATTTCTTCTTTTTCCTCATCTCAACCAACCCAAGCTATGAAGATCGCCCAAGAAACTGGCCAAAGATGATGACAAGCCAAAGACGCCTTATCGCATCCTCCCCACTCTTTATCACGGCTCCTTTATTCCCCCAAGGACATCTAATAGGCTGTTTCAGGTCGCTTACAGCCTCTTAATGCCTTATTACAGGGAGGGCGAGGACGGAGACGAGTGGGCAGGGAGGAAGAGGAAGATCGAAGGGAAGACTGAGGAATTTATGAAGACAGGAGGGAAAAACTAAGGAATTCATGGAGGAGAAGGAGGAAGATTGGAGGGAAGACAGAGGAATTCATATAGGAGACGGAGAAAGATCGGAGGGAAGACAGAGGAATTCATATAGGAGACAGAGGAAGATCGGAGGGAAGACTGAGGAATTCATAAAGGAGACGGAGAAAGATTGGGGGGGAAGGTTGAGGAATCCAAGCAGGAGATGGAGGAAGATTGGAGGGGATGACCAAGTAGTTCATGCAGAGGACGGAGGAGGATCAGAGAGGAAGACTGAGGAATTCGTGAAGGAGACTGAGGAAGATCTTAAAGTTCACGGCTAAAAAGGAATTTGTGTCGAGAAAGAATGTCCATGCCTCTGAATACAAATTACACTCCCCTTTCTTACAAAATAATACAACGTAGGTAAAAAACGTGATATTAATGTACAATATGATGGTGAACTAAGTGAATTTTTCTCTTTGAAAGTTGGGTTGAAGCAGGGATGTGTCATGTCTCCATGGTTGTTCAATCTGTACATGGATGGGGTAATAAAAGAGGTACAAGGTAGGGTAGTGGATGTTGGAGTGGCCCTGGTGAGAGAGGATAGTGTTTGGAAACTCCCTGTACTGTTGTTTGCAGATGATACTGTGTTGTTGAGTGAAGACGAAGGGGAGCTGCAAGGCTTGGTGGATGAGTTTGAGAGAGTGTGTAAGAAACGGAATCTAAAGGTGAATGTAGGGAAGAGTAAAGTGATGGTCTTTGAGAGAGGTGAAGTCAGTGAATGTACAGCGAGGTTGGATGGTGAGGAATTGGAAAATGTGAGTACGTTTAAGTACTTGGGTAGTGTGATGAGTAAGGATGGATGTTTGGAGGGTGAAGTGCTTGAAAGGGTACAGCAGGGAAGAAAGGTTGCTGGTTCTTTGAAAGCAGTGATAAGAAACAGGGAAGTGAGCATGGAAGTGAAAAAGTTACTACATGACAGTATTGTGATACCAACTCTAACATACGGAAGTGAAGCTTGGACGTTGTTGGAAGGACACAAGTCAAGAGTGAGAGCCGTGGAAATGAGTTATTTAAGAGGAGCCTGTGGAGTCACATGGAGAGACAGGCTGACGAATGAGGATATAAAGGAGCGTTGTGGTGTTGATGTGGATGTGATAGGAAGCATTATGAGGAACACACTGAAGTGGTTTGGCCATGTGGAGAGGATGGAGGGTGAAAGACTGACGAAGAGAGTGTATGTGAGTGAGGTGGAGGGGGAAAGAGGGAGGGGGAGGCCGAGGATGAGATGGAGAGATGGGGTGGAGAGGTATATGAGAGAGGGGGGTGTGAGTTGGGAGCAGAGGAGTGAAATGGCGGGGGACAGGGCGACTTGGAGGCGATTTGTTTGTGGCCACCCCAAACGGGATTGAGGCGTCTGGCAATAGATAGATAGATGATGGAAGAGATGGAGGGATGGAAAGATAGAGGAATTCATGCCTAAAAAGGAACATATGTCAATAAGTAACCTGGATGCATGAGGATATTTGCTGATACTCTTATCCCTTCAAAGCCTATCAGGTAAAAATGCATGAGAAACTTTGGGTGATGAGAGAAATACGACCGAAAGGATTCATGCCAAAGGAGGAGCATGTATCAATAAGAAAGTCCATTCATGTGAAGTCCAATGCTACTATACTTTTCTCTATCATTTCGGCACAGGTTAGATATAAAAAACAAATGTGATGATGGAGAGAGAGAGAGAGAGAGAGAGAGAGAGAGAGAGAGTCTAAAATTATATTCATCCCTGCCCACAATTTTATCACGGAAGTCAGACATCTACGAAAATATATTGGCCACGCAGGGAACACTGAAACGAAGGTATCCAAGTCGAGAAAGGAACGTGTACCCAAAGTGCACCCGAACGCATCTGAACACCATACCATTTTCACTTTAACTTGGCCTAAAACTGCCATCTCTCCACCTTGAATGCTAGTCACGAAGAAGTGCTATGGAAATTCGGCCCACAACTGCTGTTTCTTCCACCTTGAATGCTAGTCAGGAAGAAGTGCTATGGAAACTTGGCCTAAAACTGCCGTCTCTTCACCTTAAATGCCGAGTTGCAACACGAGATTAGCACTAGAATATGATGCTAGTAACAAAGACGTGCTATGAAAAAGATGCAGAACCACAGTATTGTCTTATTCTGCCACGAAGCGACGTGAAATACTCGTAGGCTGCAAAAGGACGAAGATCCGGGCAAAGAGTTAAAGCAGAATAGTGACACGCAACTGACAGACTGACAATGAAGGCACCCGAGCATTTACTGTATTTCTGGTCCCTATCTTAAGTTGTAGGTAGGTAACAGATTGGGATAAAACAGGATTGTCATGTTTCGTGGTAAGAAGCTAACAGGCTGGGATAAAATTAAGATTCCAAATACCTCGTGTAGGCAGCTAACAGACTGGGATAAAATAAAGACTGTCCAAATATCTCGTGGCAGGCAGCTAACAGACTTCATTTCCTGTTGGATCGAGGATTTAAATAATTTTACCTACAGAAGATAGGTCCCAGATTATTTGTTAGTTTCTCATCGGCAGGCAAGGCTTGATTTGATTTAAACCATAGTATGAAAAAACTCTTAGAACTTCTTAATTTCTAAACAAGATGGAGGCAGAGATTTCTCGTCTCAACTTCCTCTGTAACTCCCTCTAACGTCTCTTTCTTTGGCGCATTGTTACATTTCTCTCTTGTATCACTCACTCTTCCTGTCAATGCTCTTTAGAACTTTCTGGCTGTATTCCTACTCCATCCTGGCCGGCGCGCATCACCCGTCTAGACACACACATACTCATCGCTCTTCTATGCAGGTGGTCACTGGTAGTGGGAAAATATGACCGAGAAAGACCGTTCAAGAGCTGACCAGCTGAGTACATGAGAAAATTAACCATCAAGAGTTAACCAGTAAAAATGATCAACTCAGCTGCCTTCCTCAGTCTGCCTTTCCAAGTATCAATGCTCTACATCCTTTCCATAGCACTGGGTCAAGGCATCTCGAACTGAATGGACTCTGATTTCGGAAGTCTTGGGTTCACCTTTTTTTTTTTTTTTTTTTTTTTTTGGGGGGGGGGGGTGGAGGCTGAACAAGTTTTGCAGGTTTGCAATTATTCGTTTGCTCTTTATCTGCATGAAGGAATCCTTCATGCTGACGATTAAAATACACAATGGTAGTCTGAACAACTAAGTTCATTAATAAAAAATACTCAGCCAAGAAGAATACCCTCCCTGAGTGGTGGTGAATGATGATGGTGTGGTATGTCTTTAAGTCCGTAAAAAAATTACAAAAACTTACATGCTCATAATAAAAGCATAAGATAGTGGTCTGAATATGAAAGTACATTAATAACAAAAAATCCTCACCCACGAAGCCTCCTAACGTAGTAGTGAATGCTGGCGTTGTGGCTTGATGTAATCTCGTATGCATGGCGAAGATCTTTTGCTAGCGAGTCTGCAGTTTGTGTGGAGTGTAGCACATTGTTTAGACTGCCCTGGATTACACGGTGGAGGGAAGTGTTGCTCTCTGGCTCTTCCTCGGCTGTATAATGGTAGGAGGCGAGGGAGAGGGAGTGGAGGAAGATGGGGTAGGGGGTGGAGAAAGGGAAGGGGAGGGAGAGGTGTGGGGGAAGGAGGGTATGGGAGAGGGAGTGGGGAGAGAAGGCAGGGGATGCGGGAGAGAGGGAGGAAGGGTAAGGGAGAGGGAGGGAGAGGGGGATGAGTGGGTATTATCAGCCAGGGGGCGTAATGTGTGGTGTGGCTGCTGTGAGGGCCACGCTTCTGCAACGTTAAGGTGCTCATCACAGGCAGGTGGGCTGGCAGGGGTGTGGTTTTAGGGTCAAAATAAGGTTTTGGGCGGATGAACACTTGGTGGGCTTGAATGTATGGTGAGGCTGGACGTAATTTTAACAGGTGAGATTTTTTTTAACAAAGGGGGAAGAACTAAAGATAGAACCAAAATTATTCGAAAGAAAGTTTATTAAAAAGAAAATAATCGATTCGTTCATTTCCAAATGCTTGGACTCATAGGGCTTCAAGGACTGGAGGTCAAAGGCAGTGGGACGACAATCTGAGAAAGATAGTTCCATAGCTGAGTACTTGTTTATGACAAAGATGTATGAAAAACAGAATATCGATTTATTCTTGCATTGCACAATTAGTCAGAAAAGTGGTGTGTGTGTGTGTGTGTGTGTGTGTGTGTGTGTGTGTGTGTGTGTGTGTGTGTGTGTGTGTGTGTGTGTGTGTGTGTGTGTGTGTGTGTGTGTGTGTGTGTGTGTGTGTGTGTGTGTGTGTGTGTGTGTGTGTGTTTGTTTGTTTTAGGAACTTTCTCTGGGAACAAGAAAAACAAGAACACAGCACGCGGTGGTTTCATATACAGTACGACTCGTGAAACTCGTCAGCGTAGTCAAGGCATAAACCAATAAAGGAAAGAAGCCTGCATAATACACAGGGATCAACCGATAATGGAAAGCAGACAGCATAATACACAGCGATCAATCAATAATGAAAAGCAGACGGCATAATACACAGGGATCAACCAATAAAGGAAAGCAGACAGCATAATACACAGGGATCAACCAATAAAGGAAAGCAGACGGCATAATACACAGCGATCAACCAATAACAGAAGGTAGACAGCAAAACACACAACGATAGACACAAGGGACATAAGAATTTCAGCAGCCAAGTCGTAAGGCCCTGAGGATGGCCCGGTCGCTGCCTAAGAAATCCAAAGCAATATCACCAGAGAGCGAATTCTCAAATTTTCTTAGGCTTGAGTTGTACATGAGACTATCTGTTTATTCTTCTATCTTCGCTTCACAACCATACTAGGAGAGAAGTAAAAAAAATAAAAATAAAAGTTTCCTCCATCTTGAGTCGCGGATACAACTGCTTTCCGAAACTTTTATTTTCACAAACTCCAGGAAAGGCTAAAGTGAAGCTATATGACCATTCATTTTTTTTTTTCTAATAATAATAATTTACGGTCCCGGAGGTTTATCTATGGGGACAAAAATGGTTATGATCTTTTTATAAACGTTTCCCTGAGCTGCCCCGTCCCCAAACGAACCAGTACCCAGTCGAACCCGTACCCGGTTAAACCCGTACCCAGTCGAACCCCGCGTACTGTGTGCGTCCTCTTACCTAGTGGTCCTACGGGGATCCTCAAAAGGGCCGTCGGGAAATCGTCTGGAAGCTGTTCATACATGTGTTTAGGTCCAGTTGTGGTGAAAATGTAAACAGAATTTCATAGTGTGTGTGTGTGTGTGTGTGTGTGTGTGTGTGTGTGTGTGTGTGTGTGTGTGTGTGTGTGTAACTCATCCACAAAAAGACGTTTTGGCAGAAGCGAGATGTGACACGTGCCTTCACCAGCAGGAGATACGTGTTGGCAGCAGCAGGAGACACGTGTTTGCTACAAGAAGATGAAGTCCTGACACGTGTTGGTGGTAGTAGCAGAGAGATATGACACGTGTTGACAGCTGAGAAAATCTTGACACCTACACAAAGCATCACGAGAGAATTCTGACAAGTGTTGGCAGTAATAAGAAAGACCTGTTAGTCGCTGTGGAGGGGTTCCTGACAAGCACTGGCAGTAGTAAGAGGATGACTCGACATGTTAGCAGAAAAGAAAGAAAATCGACGTGTGTTGGCATAGACTAGAGAGAATTCTGATACGCTGACAATAGTTAGTACTAAAAAATCTGACGTACTTTCAAAACCTGTTCGCAGCTGTAAAATTTAGATCTGACACGTGTTGACAGAAGCAGTACAGAAAGCTGACACACACTGGCAACAGCAGGATAGATGTCTGACACGTGCTGGTAGTATTAAGTGACGTGATCGCAGCAGTAATAGAGAGTTATAAGTTGGCAGAAGTAGTTGGCAGTTCTGATACATGTTGGCAACTAGAGAAGAGAGTGCTGATAGTTACATGATGCTAATCGTAAGACAGCACACATCTGTAACAACGTGAGAGATGGCAGACAAGTGTTCATTGCATTAAGAAACGTGTGTTAGCAGGGGTAAGAGATTTCTGGCATTGCTGGTAGCAGTAGCAGTTCTGACATGCTGGCAATAGTAGTGGGGAATTCTGACACGTGTTGGCAGTTGCAGTGGGCAATTCTGACACGTGTTGGCAGCAGCAGGAGAGGAATTGTGCGTCTGGGTTTGAGCACTTGTGGCATGGGGAAGCTGTCGATAAACACAGGCGGAAGGGGAGTCAGCGGCCGGGGGAGTGCCAGTTACTCAGTGGTGGAGCGCGTCAAGCAGCGGGGGGTGGGGCTAGGCCGGAGAGGAGGAGGGTAGGGGAGGTAGACGGAAGGGAAGGTAGATAAGGAAGGCAGAAAGGAGGGGGTAGGAAAGGCGCTGGAAAGGAAGAGGAGGGACTGGGAGGGAGGGTTGGATGGAAGGGAGGGGATGGATGAAGAGATGGACGGTTTGGGAGGGGAGTTAAGGCAGAGAGAGGAGAGGTGGGGAGATCTGAGGAGAGGCAGGAAGGAAGGAAGAGAAGGGAGGTATTAAGGGTAAGGATGTGAGGAAGGAAGGGAGATGGGGAGGTGAGGAAGGAACAAATGCAATAAGGTAGGGAGAGGGGGGGAAGGGAATGGAGGATGGCGAGGGAAGTAAGGAGGAGGTGATATGAAATCAGATACAATATGAGGAAGAAGAGAAAATGCAACCTGAGGACATGAATGGAAGTATGAATAGAGAGAAGGAGGGAAGAAAGGAGAGGTAAGATGGAAGGCGATGCATGAACGGCAGAAGAAACACTAGGTATGAAAGGAGGGGAAGTAGGTAGAGAGCGGATGGAGGGAGATATGGAAGATAGGAATGGAAAGGGGAAGGTAGGAATGGAAAGGGGAAGGTAGGAATGGAAAGGGGAAGGTAAGGGACATGGAAGCTGGGGAAGAAGGGGAAGCAGGAGGAGAGGAAACAGAGGAAGACGGTAAAGTAGGAATGGATAAGGGAGGAGGAGGCAGGAGGGGAGACGAAGTAAGATAGGATGATTAGACAGGGGAGGAGGTGAGGAAGGATGGAGGTAAGGTATGAAGGCTGCGAGGTAGGATGGAGGAAGAAAGGAGGTGAGGCAAGATGGACATATGAGGTGATGAAGTGAGATGAGGCAAGTGAAGTAACATGTTTGACGGGGAGGGCAGGGCAGGGAGCACACACCCAACCACATCACCACCCACCGACTTTACAACCATAAAAACGACCACATCAACACCTCCAACTTACATTTAACTTCGTGTGTGTGTGTGTGTGTGTGTGTGTGTGTGTGTGTGTGAGGACAGAGAGAGAGAGAGAGAGATACTAGAATGTTAGTGATTTCAGCCCCTCGGATCTAAATCATGCTAAACATCAATGTCACATCAACACCTCCTTAATGCATAAGAGAACCACTCTTACCATTAGGCCTCTCTGTGTGTGTGTGTGTGTGTGTGTGTGTGTGTGTGTGTGTGTGTGTGTGTGTGTGTGTGTGTGTGTGTGTGTGTGTGTGTGTGTGTGAAGGATATGTCCAGGAAGGGAGAATATGAAAGGAATGATGATCGGAAGGGAGAATATGAAACGTGATAGGAAGAAGAGAGAACATGAAAGGTGATCGGAAGGGAGAACATGAAAGGTGATCGGCAGGGAGAATGATGAAAGAAATTATGATGAGAGAGAGAGAGAAAAAGACTGCCTGTCAATCTTCCTTTTTTCTGTACTTCTAAACTGTGTCTTTCCCTCCCACATTTCCCCACTTCATCCTTAACCATGAATACCGGAAAACTGAAAGGAACAAAGATGCTTAGAGAGGAGAAATTAAGGCAAGGGAAAGACTGAGTGTGGAAAAGGAAAAGGTAAGATGTCTAAAGAACAGGAAAAAAGAAAAGCAAACACATTCAGAAAGGAAGAAAAATGAAAGAAAGAAAAACTCAAAACGGAAAAAAGATTATAATTATTCCAAACGAAGGGGGGAAGAAAACATCCAAAAAGTGGGTGATAAAGGGAAGAATGAAAATAAACAGATAAAGGAAAAACTCCAGAGGGAAAATAAGGAACTCAACACTGGAGGGAAAAAAGTGAGGGAAAGAGGAGAGACGGCGTACAAAACGGCAGAAAGACGGAAGTCCAGAGGGGGACGAAAAGCTCAAAGTTAAATGTACTGAAAACGAAATAAGATTAAAAGAAGAGAACTCCATATCAAGAAAGAAAGAAGATTTATACATTCAGAGAAACAGATAAACATGAAGGGAGGTCCAGGAAGAAAAAGAGGTGTGTCAAATATGTGGGAAAAATGCGTAGCTTACAAAAATAGAAAAAAAATTAAGAGAGAGAGAGAGAGAGAGAGAGAGAGAGAGGAGGGGGGGGTAGAAAGGAATAAAAATAGACGAACACAAGAGAAAAGCGTAGAAAATGCAGTGGTATCTAAAATGCAAAAGCGTCCAGAAAGGGAGACAAAAAATAAAACGGAGAGAGAAAGGAAAACGCCAAGAAAGGGAGAAAAAAAAGTACGTGGAATATGAAAGCATACCAGAAAAAAAACAGAAACGTGTAGAGGGGAAAACAAAGAGAAGAGAAAGTAAAAACAGAAAAAAAGCGAAAACCTATAAGAGAAAAAAGAAAAGAAACGAAGAGAAAGATGAAGAAATCTGTGTTCCTCCTCGACTCATCCAGCCGTCCCCGCCTC
>NC_137041.1:8783250-8803250 GCF_032717465.1 Coenobita brevimanus
TAGTGTCTTTTTCTATACCTGCGCTACGTGAAATAGGCTTCAAGAAAATTTGGGCCAGGTTAAAGTGAATCACCTACGACCCGAAACTTTTTTTTCTCTTTTCCATATCAAGACGATTTAATTCAGATTAAGAGAACTTCAACCATGACTTTTTTTTTTTTTTTTTCCTCAAAGACGATCACGTGTAGGGAAAAAGAAATTTAACCCGGGGATTTTTTGCTATTCCAGACGGTTTTATTCAGATAACGAGAAAATTTCAGCCATTGATACGTTTTATATTGTTATTTCGAGGTTATTCAGTTCACATCACGAGAATTTCAATGAGACAAATACCACGTTCCGACCATTTTAATAGAAAATATCCGTGAAATGGGCCGCTCCTTCATCTATTACCCCGAACTACACGATCAAACAATGTCAAAATATGGATGGTATTCAAACTTTAGTATTCTATCTTCTTCAGCTCCCACCCCAAACTACAGTTCTTCAACTCTCACCCCAAACCACACTTCTTCATCAACTCTCATCAACTACACGATCAAATAACTATCGCCAGAATAGGGATGGCATTCTAACTTTGGAGGTTTTGTTAATACTCTTCCTTATCGATCGGTTCTGCATATTCACCCTTGTATTCCCTCATGTGTTGGTGATGCTATGTCGGAATTCCATAGATATAAATAACATGAAAGATAACGTTAAGGTGAAAAATGCAAAATAAATAACTATGGAATTGAGGATGCTAGCTCTGTTACCGAAAATACGGGCCTATATCCGATTCTGACTAATGTGAAGAGTACAATACGGCTCTATATACGATTCTGACTAGTATGAAGAGTACAGTATAGCTCTAGGTCCAATTATGATCCCAGTGTGAGAAGTACATTATAGCTCTATGTCTGATTCTGGCATGTGTGGAGAGGCCCTGTTCTAGCCATTTTCAGACGATTTTATTTAGCTTCCTAGAGACACTTCCAACAAGAGGGTTTAGACAGATCCCTCATCGCTAAAATATGAAAGTCCGTGTACTGAATAAAATCGCTTCGTAGTAGCAATAATAAAATAAATAAATAAATAAATAAAATACTCGTAAGTCAAAGGGGCAATCCTCCTGGCAACCTGGGTCTGTATTCTGGTCGGCTTAGGAAGCTCCCTAAAACCTTTTTTCTAAGCAACTTATTTTGCTCATTACACCTGTTCTTCTCCATGGTACTTAAATCCTTCTATTACCGCCATTCTCCACATATAAAGAAATAAATCGCTAAAGATGAGGTACAGGAACTAGCCATATCCAGAAATAAATCGCTAAGGATGAGTACAGTAACTAGTTATATCCAGGAATAAATCGCCAAGGATGAGGATAGTAACTAGCCATATCCAGAAATAAAATGGGGTATAGTAAATTGTCATATCCAGAAATAAATCGCCAAGGATGAGTACAGTAACTAGCTATATCCAGGAATAAATCGCTAAGGATGAGGTGCAAGGGAGCCTCCTCCACCTACGAGCACACGGAACCCGGAGCGGTGGGGGTGAGAACAGTGGGCCATATATTAAGATAACCAGGCGGGATAAAGAAAATAATTGCACGGGTTCTCATTTCATTAAGGCCCGGAGATTTATACGCCTCGTTGGAGCTTCCTTTATTGGGATTATTTTTTACTTTACTTTTTTTTCATACCTATGCATTGTAGGTTTGTTTATAGATTTAAGTTTTTTTTTTCGTGTTTTTCTTATTTTTTTTGTCTCGATGTATTTTAGGTTTGTTTTTAGTTTTCTGTTTTTGTTTTACATCTTTTTTTTTCATACAGATGCCATGCAGGTTTGTTTATAGATTTCAGGTTTTTTGTTTGTGTTTTTCTTATTTTTTGTCTCGACGTATTGTAGGTTTGTTTTTAGCTTTCTGTTTTTGTCTGCTTCGTTTGTGATTATTTATATTTTTTCCACACTGATGTACTACAAGTTTCTTTTTTGGATTTCGTTTTTATGACTGCTCCGTTCATTATAATTTTTTTTTCTTACGTTTATCCTTATTTTTGATGCACAGTAGGTATTTTTTTTACCCTGCTTAGTTTATTTATTTTTTATTTATTTATTTGACTAATCAGCATAAGGTTCTTTTTTTTTTTTTTCTTGTAATCTTCGTTTATCGTGAAATTCTTCCCTCTGAACCATTTTTTTTTTTTATGTTTTCTTTTTGACGGATATGCTTGGTAATTTTTTTTTTTTTAACTAAAGCACTGCAGTTTTTTTTTCTTATATTTTCTTACTTTTCTGTGAGGATTTGGTTCTCCTTTCACTGACTAATTTCTGTGTTGTTTGGATTACACACAGTCTCATTCTTTTCTTGTCATGGTTATATTATATTTGAGTTGTGTGTGTGTGTGTGTGTGTGTGTGTGTGTGTGTGTGTGTGTGTGTGTGAGAGAGAGAGAGAGAGAGAGAGAGAGAGAGAGAGAGAGAGAGAGAGAGAGAGAGAGGACGATGATGTAGATGGGTTAGGGTAGGGGAGCTAATGGGAACGAGAGGGATGGACAAGAATGGAAGGGAAAGAAGAGAATGGGATAAATGATGAAGGTGCGAGGGGGAACACAAAAGAGGACAGAGGAGGGGGAGGTGAAAGTAATGGAGAGATAATGGAAAAATATTGAGGTCCAGGGCATGTGGTTAAATCACAGGGGGACAGAGAAACACATTTATATAAATACCTGTGTAGAGATGTGTGTTTATACAGAAGCACAGAGATAACAGCATATACACAAGCGAGAATATAAACTGCTAAAAATTACATGAGTATTGATACCTGCATAGAGATGCAAGTTTAAACAGAAACATAGAGATAAGGGTATACACATAACCTAGAAAATAAACTGCTAAAATTTTTAGAGATACCTGTATAGAGAAGCGCATTTATATAGAAAGACAGACAGATAAAAGCAGACACAAGTGAGAAAACACAAAGCTAAAAAAACTGAGAGTGAAAGGGAGGGGTAGATACACAAAGAAGCAAATATACTGTATTTCAGTATAACTAAATTCCTATCTTACAAGAAATTATCTAAAAGACTTGAAAGTGAAAATACAGTTGGTTTTAGCTAATTTGAACGAGGGTATAGAGACTTGCGGATTGAGCTAAGATTCATACTGGAAAATGCAGACGAAAGTTCAATCCCCTGACTACAAATCACCTACTCTGTAGTGGTTACGACAAACGCTTTCATTCTGATTAAAGAAACTTGGAACCACGAGGATACAGACTGTCAATTAATAATCAAATTAAGAATTAAGAACACTACTATACTCCAGCTAACTCCAGACAACTTTTTTCATCTTAAGAAAAGAATGTGAAAACGCCGCAACAGAAGAAATACGAGTACAGAATATAAATTGGAAAGATGTAAAACAATACATATACCTGTATACCTATATCTATCCCTCTCTCTCTCTCTCTCTCTATCATCTCATCTCATCAGCCGTTTGAGTGTCCACTGCAGGATCGGCTTATCCCGACCGAAGTGGGGATGATACAGCCACTCTTCTAAGTGGCTTATAGGCTATCTAGTAGAGATTGTATGTAGGGTGAGAAGTGCTTGTAAGTGTAACTGTTGTGTTGAAGTGGCTTTGGATGTGTCTGTAGTCTGTGAACTAAGTGTAATCGGCCCGCGCAAGCCGACTGAGTGCACGCATATTTTATTGTATGTGACACTGGTTCAACCACAGCACCCCTTGTGTCCGCCAATGCAGTAAGTGGCCAGAAGAACGCTCTCAAAGTTTTTTACCCTGGCGGGGAGCGAACCCTTGTTCTTCAGTGTACGAAAATGCACACTTTACCACTGTACCACAGAGGCTCCATATATATATATATATATATATATATATATATATATATATATATATATATATATATATATATATATATATATATATATATATATATATATATATATTAGCTAAACATCTGCAAAGACATACTGACACTGAGGCCTGAAAGTAAGTTTCGTTAAGTGGATTAAGTCTGAAGGACGAAGCTCGCAAACAATGTTGTGGGAGATGTTGGAAAGCGTTGCATTAAATTTCTACCCTGAGAAGACTAACACACCAAGCCTGAAAGGCAGTGTAATGCCTGGAAATGCAAACAACTTTAAAGTGGATTCACACTGGGCGAAAACGAGAAACAGCCGTTTTTGCGAGTCGAATGACCGACAGTGTGCGAGATTAAACGTGCTTGGAGGTCTGTTGCTGTGATGAATAATTAAATGAACTAAGTATCATATTTTCGTTATTTAAGCTGTGAATAAAATATGCCATTAGTGTAGGAGGTAAGCACAATCACGAATCGCAAAAACTGCTAACACAGAGACAATTTTATTCAGCTTCAGACAACCCCTGGTATATGCAGAAGGGCTGAAACAAGCAGCTCAGAACGAATGAAATTATGAACAATCGAAATTATTGTAAACCAAAAACTCTGATGGAGCAGGCTCGAAGAAGAAATGTCGGAAAATGTATTAAGGACCAAAAAATGAAGCTTAACAATACCCCAGAAAATGCTAACAAATATCTATTCTAAATGCAAGAAAGAAAATAATGGAAAATCTTTGAAAGAAGTTCCGGAAAAATAGGAAAAGCCTGCTTCACAAAGTTTAAAATGAGTAGATAATGTTGGTAAATGAACGTTAAGCTTAAAATACGATGTGGAGAGAAAGATTTACATATCAAGTTAAAAAAACAAAACAAAAACACTTCAAGATAAACAAAGTGAGACTCCCACGAAGCTCATCGGAGTAATGTACAATGACTAACCTTGCTTTCAATTGCACTTATCAGTCAATATACATAATTTACTGGATTAAAAGAGCATACGATGTCGGTAAGCATATTATCTTACTGGTCTGGGTGGCAGGTGGTGGCGACCTTCATCCACTCAATTGATGTTGTGCTGCCTACTTCCTCTTTCACCGTAATCACTCATTTTCTGTCTGCCCTCCTCTCTTCCTGTTTCTCCCATCCTTCCTGCCACTTTTATTACCCTTCGTTTCCATTTAGGTTGTTCAAGACTAACAGTTTGCTGCAAGCCAGGAATCAATTTACAACCCTGGGTGGTAACCATACAACTTCATAACATGGTGATGTGGAGCCTAATATGGTGTCCCTGTTTACTGGGTGAAGAGACGCGAATATGGCGTCCATTCGGGAACCACACCTCCACACTGTACACGCACTTCGGTGAGGCACGGCGTTGTCTGATGCACAGGAACATCGGTTCACTGCACGGGATGGCCCTATAGGAACTTTTGCTTGCCTGCGGTTGATGTGTCTGTTCAGCTAGACTGACTGGGGTTACTTAACAACAACTTACCAGGTTGTGTAAGTTATTCACCTGGAAAGAGGAGAGAGATTCTGAGACTGACAGATGGATCCCCCAAGTAGTAATCCCAGCTTAAAATAGCAGGTGTTGATGGACAATGAGAACCCTTAAGTATATCTGGCTAATACCACGAGGGCAGAAACAGGGCTTGTCGGCCGTAAAGGACAAATTTAATGAAGAGTCTGCTGGAATACGTTAACGCCCACACCAGACACGTCCAATGAATAGATTCACAAAGACACTCAACGACTTAAAAGGCCAGATCTAATGAAACTCTGTCTGACGTATAACAACTGACTGTTTGGACAGAGAGAAACACAGGCTTTCTGAGTTCAGAAGAATACTATCATGAAAATGTCGACACAACCGAAAAAGAAAAAAAAAAAAAAAAGCAAACAGAGGGAAGTCGATTGACAGTTTGGAACGGTTAAATGAGGTGTACAAGAAAATGGAAAAACACCTTCCCAAAATTCGGGCGAAAACTACTTATGCGGACTGAGAGCAAAGTTCGCTGTGACATTAGACGATTTTATTTATAAGGATGACCATTATTAGTGAAGGAAATTCATTCCTGCCTACTTTCCCTCACTAGCAGATTATCATTTATGTATCAGATTCTGGCCCAGAGACCCTGCAGTCCTATGTGCAACGATGGCGTCACACTTCACATATTGCCGACTGGACAATATAGTACACTGTCGGTGCTAAATACATGTTCGGGCGTATTCAGGACTAGGATACTGGTAGTAGAGGGAGTGGCTTTTTGATATGTCGCTGGGCCTGGTTGTTTGACATGTCGGTGGGCATTGTGGAAAGTTAATAAAATCTGTTTAGGCGAAATTCTAATCCCCACACTATTGCCGACCTCAACCTGACATCGATTTCAAACACACACAATACTAGCAGACAGGAAAAAATCATACACGGAATCAAAGTGGGTTACGCTAACTAATAACCGCAAAGAAACTGATGGCCCTATAAGTAAAGCTCTCAAATGTTGGCCAATGATACAAATGTACAATCCCACCTGTTGAGATGATGTATGGGTTTAAGTTCTCTGGAAGGAACATTTTTTTTTTTTTTTTTTACCTGTCAAAGATTTCATGGGTTAGTGGAGCACAGGCATTATTTAAGTCTCCTTCTCTGTATATTTTTACCAACAGACACTAAAACAAGAGATCCCTACAACTTGGATACTTAGAATTACTTTTACACATTTTAGCCAAATAAAGATAATCCCAATTCGTTTAATCGATCTTTGTCAATGTGTATCTCGAGTTATTTCTTTCGTAGACAAATGTTCAAAAATGCAATAAATTAAAAAAGTTGAGAGAAAACTATAAAAGCCACTCTAACTACCACTCCAATCACATTTAATATCAAGATGTGAAAATGCTAGAAATTATGACCACAGCCTGTGATTCTGATGTTTTACTTAGTAAACATATATTTTCTCAACACCAATTTCATGTGGCTACAAATACCCATACTTCTGATGAAAAATGCCATTGGTTATTTTGGTGTAGTAATAAGTGAGATGATGAGGACACAAGTGGGGCTGAGAGGCGCATATCCAGTTTCTGAACGACACATGCGTATGACATCTTTTGACCATGCTAGGTTATGTTAAAGTCTGTACAGATGTTAATGGGAATCTGATGACATACACAAACAAACAACGGATTATGCTGAATATCCCCACACAGTATTGGGAAGTTCAGCCTTGAAAATGGTAACACTCTTCTCATCCTTGAAAATGGTACCACTTTTCTCATCCTTTAAAATGGTACCACTCTTCTCAACCTTTACAATGGTACCACTCTTCTCATCCTTCAAAATGGCACTACTCTTTTCATCCTTTAAAATGGTACCACTCTTCTCATCCTTTAAAATGGTACCACTTTTCTCATCCTTTAAAATGGTACCACTCTTCTCAACCTTTACAATGGTACCACTCTTCTCATCCTTCAAAATGGCACTACTCTTTTCATCCTTTAAAATGGTACCACTCTTCTCATCCTTTAAAATGGTACCACTTTTCTCAACCTTTACAATGTACCACTCTACTCAGCCTTTACAATGTACCACTCTTCTCATCCTTTAAAATGGTACCACTCTTCTCGCTTTGTTCACGGGAATAATGAGGATGATAAAATTGAGGTGCTAAGTAACATTTAAAATATAATACTTCAAAGCTTTCGTCCTGTGTAATATAAAGCAGACACAGCAAAAGCGACTATACTTTTGCTGCTGATTGTACATTTTCAAAAACATTCCCATGAAGATAAGTACAACTGTGTATCTGTATCAAGTGTTCCTATACTTACACTTTTTGTAGAACAGCATGTGAAGAACACGACTTACCTGCAAAAAAAAAATGTAATAATAATAATAATAATAATGATAATAATAATAATAAAAATAATAATAATAATAATCTTCAGAACAAATACGAATAAGACTATTTATACATTCCGGTATGAACGAAACATTTCCATCCAGTTCACCTGACAACCTTCCACCTACTAAAATGACCTCTAACCTCCAGATTCGTTTGCCACATTGAAGTTATTCAAAACCGACCTACCGTTTTCAAAAATTACTTTAAATAAAACTTCTAAGGGCGATTTTTATTTGTGGTCCTAGGGAGGGGAGGGGAGGGGAGGGGAGGGGAAGGGAGGGGAGAGGAGGGGAGTAAAGAAAGTGAAGGGAAGGGAAGGGAAGGGAAGGGGAGGGAAGGGAAGGGAAGGAACGGGAAGGGAAGGGAAGGAATGGGAAGGGAAGGGAAGGAATGGGAAGGGAAGGGAAGGAATGGGAAGGGAAGGGAAGGAATGGGAAGGGAAGGGAAGGGAAGGGAAGGGAAGGGAGGGGAAGGGTAAGGAAGGAAAAGAAAGAAAACAAAACGGAATTGAAGGGAAGGGAAGGGAAGGGAAGAAAAGGGAAGGGAATGGAAGGCAAGGGAGCAAAACAAGAAGGGTGAGGATGGGGAAGGGCTTTATTCAATGTCCTATTCACACTCACTCATTCCAACTCTATATTCATACTAGTACCATCCATTAAATTATTCATGAGAAGACTAATGATCCACAAAGACAGGTAACAAATAAGACACCTCAATAAACAAGCTGGTCTCCTCTTCCTTTCCGCCGGGCAATATCTCGTGTGTTGCGGAGACGGCTTTGCGTTATAGATGTCTACCTTCCGTCAAGCAATCATTTCCTACTCCCACTGCCAGAACCCACGCCCATATCAGCAGACTGAGCCGTACCCTCAGCACGAAAAGATATCGCCCAGGTGAGGAGAGAGAGAGAGAGAGAGAGAGAGAGAGAGAGAGAGAGAGAGAGAGAGAGAGAGAATGATAAAGGACAAGATAAGTGGTAACAGAGATGAAGGAAATTTTATTAGCTGGGAAAGAAACAGCTGAGTGAGAGAAGGAAAAACAGAAAGTCAATAAATGGGCGAGCAACGAGAGAGAGAGAGAGAGAGAGAGAGAGAGAGAGAGAGAGAGAGAGAGAGAGAGAAACTTGGTAAATTCTTCAGCTCAAGGAGGTCAGGTTTAATTCTTGCTATTTTCATGTACGGTATTTTATTCAGCTTAGGAAGGCAGCCTAATAAATAAGGTGTTAATAAAGACTACAAACTCCTTTAGTCTAAATAATCTCACTTGGGCTAAATAAAATCGTCTGGGGGTAGAAAAAATAAAAGGAAAAAAAATGGTATCTTTCCTGACAGACTTACGAGAGACGCAAGTACAAGACAGGGGGATGAAAAATATGTGGAGACGGCGATTAAAGTGGGGGGAGGGGGTGAGAAAATAAAGACAGGGTTAGAGAAACTGAAAGAGAAAGAAGAAAGTTATAAGAGAATAAAATTATAACAGACGACTGGCTAAGAGAGAGACAAGTACATGGGCAGGGGATGAAAATGCAAGAAGAGGGAAAAAGAAAGGAGAAAAAAAAAATGAGGAAGGATAAGGTTAGCGCTACACAGAAAAAAGAAAGAAAATATAAAACGAAGAACAGACTTATTAAGAAACCGGTAGGCACAAGAAGTTGGAATGAAAATTGAGTAGAGAGAGAGAGAGAGAGAGAGAGAGAGAGAGAGAGAGAGACAGACAGACAGACAGAGACAGACAGACAGACAGACAGACAGACAGACTGACAGAGAGAGAAAGAAAAAAAGAATGAATGAATGAAAGAAGTGAAAGAAAGGTAAATGAGGACAGGTGGACGGAGAGACAAGAAAATGGGATGAAAATGACTTTAGGGGGGTGGAGACAGGCAGAAAGATGAAATGTGGGGAGAAGAAAGACAGAAAAAGGAAGAGAAGGAGGGAGGAAGAAAGGAAGGAAGGAAGGAAAATGGAAGGAAGGAAGGAAAGAAGGAAGGAGGGAAGGAATGCAGGAATGAAGGAAGGAAGGAAGGAAAACTAAAGATTAAGCACGGATTAATGGATAGGCAAAAGAAACGATGAGCAATGCAGATGCAAAAACAATAAAAGAAGCGAGGGTAGAAATAATCTGAAAAAGGAGAAATGGAGGGAATAAAGGACAGTAGAAGGAATGAACAGTAAGGAATGGAAGAAAGAATGAGGTAAAGAAGGGTAAGAGATGGCCAAGTGAAGGACATGTAGGGCGTAAGAAGAAAGAATGTGAGGAAAGTATAGAAACTATGAAAAGAGCAAGAAGGTCAGAAGACGAGGAGGCGTGGGATGGATTGAAGTAAATACAGAAGGCAAAACAAGACACATCTGGCTAAGGGTCTGGCAGGGATAAAGGTAACAAATAATGAAAGAATAAATGATAAAACAAGGAAATAATAAGTACAAGAGAAGGAATGGTACTAATCTATGAAGAAGCAGAAAAAAAAAACTTCAAAATCTGTCCCTTCTCAAGACACTAAGATACATCAAGATCCCTTCATTTCCAGACATCTAGATACAGCGTTAAAAGATTAGGAGTCATAAGCAGTGAGGGAACACAAACCAAGAGACATTTTTCCAGTGTAGAGTGCGAGAAAAAATATAAATGGTAGAAGAAATGTCCACACCTCAACGAGCAAGACAGCAACAACATTGAGCACAGATTAAAAGGAAAAAAAAAAAAGACAAATAGGAAGAAGAAAATTGCCGAGACCCTAAAGAAAGTCTACGTCGGGCTGAAATTGTGTAGATTCTCAATAGACAACTCCAAATGGGGTCTACCTTTTACCATTTGCAGAGGAGACTTAATTGCTTCACTAAAAAGTTGTCTACTGCATTATATATGACTCTTCATTCTGGCTGCTTCCAGACAATTTTATTTACTTTAAAAGAGAAATTTAGAACAGAGGTTGGATAAAGTCTTCATTAATCCCTTCACTACTGAGGCACATACTGAAGCTGAATAAAGCCTTTGGTATTAGCAACAATGAAATACAGAGAGGAAGGTGAAAATCAAGAAAGAAAATCAGCATAAAGGAAAACCACATAAGACTGACAGCAAACAGGACATTAAAGGACAATAAAAAATAAAGGACAAGAAGATACATAAAAAATAAAGGAAAAGAAGATACATAAAAAATAAAGGAAAGGAAAAGATACATAAAAAAATAAAGAAAGGAGGGGAAGAGATATATAAGACAGGAAAATAAGAAAGGAAGAAAGACCTTGCAAGAGCTGACTGATCGTGTGGAAACTTAGGAGAAAATACAGAATCAGGAGACGGAGATACAAAATACAGACCACAAAAAAGAAATGACAGAAAAAATCAAGACAACAGAAATAAATTACAACACAGAGAAAAGAAAGGAAAATGTGGTGTGACAAGAAATTAAAATGAAGAAAGATAAGAGTGGAGAACAGGAGAAAAGGGAAAATAAGAAAGTGATCTGAATGGAGAAAGAAGAATATAGAGATAACAGAAAAGCAGGAAAAGAGATGGGAAAAGAAGAGAGATGCAAGACAGGGAAAGGGGTAAGTGATGAAGGACAAGTGAGGAGCGCAGGAGAGGAGAAAGAAAAACAAGAAAAAGGGAAGCGGCTGATAAAAAATATGAAGACGAGAGAGCAGGAGAAAAGGAACAAAAAGAAAAATAGCTTCATGATAGAGAAAAAGGAAAACGATGAAAGACAAGAATGGAAAGAGAGAAAGAAGAAAGGAAAACATGAAAATGACAAGAAGAAAATGAAGTACGACAAGAGGGCTGAAGAGAAGAAAGATACAAGACAGTGAAAGCGAAAAATGAAGAAAAGGGAACGGAAAGCAGTAGGAAGGAAAGGGAAACAAGCAAGTGGAAAGACGAAGGAAAATGAAGAGAAAGAGGAAGGAGACGGATGGAACGTGAAGAGAAAGAGGTAAGAGGGAGAAGGAAAATGAAGAGAAAGAAGTAAAATGGAGAAGCAAAATGAAGAAAAACAAGGGAGCAGGGCAGGGGCAGGGGGTGAGCCGCATAATAAAGCAGTTAGCGGGAAAGATAATGCCAAACTCCGGGAACTGGGCTAAAGATAAGTATTAATGCATCACCCCAGGGAATTCCACAAGACGGGTCGCAAAACCTGGGGTGGAAATGGACAGACGGATGGATGAAGAATGGATAGGGAAGTAGAGGACAAGGGAAATGTTAGCTTATTTTTACCGGAGACTTCATTTTATTTTTAAGGACAGATATTACATTGTTATTTCTTAATTTATTTTACTTTTATTTACGGACACACTGTATAATGTTTTACTTAAACTTACGGAAAGAATTTTTATTTGATTTTAGATTTACAGACTTTATTATTTTATTGTACTACACATTTTTGGTCTATTTTATTTTACTTTGCAGTATTTTTAAGGACAGACTTTTGCTGTTTTATGTTAATTTTAGTTACTATTTAAGGACGGAGATTTTATTTTGTTGCTCTAGTTTATTTTACATTATATATACGGACAGATTTTATTATATATTTACGGACAGACTTTATTTTATTTTACTTTAATTTACGGACGTACTTACTTTTGTTTTATTTTACTATTTTATTTATTTATTTACTGTATATATTATTTATACCTGCAAAATGATGACCACTGCTTTTCTCTATCAATAAATAATTACAATAAACTCAAAAACCTATCGTAATATAGAGGTTAATTAGGGCATTTTCTAACCTTCTAGTTCGAAAATAAAATAATAATAAATACATAAAAAAATACCGGAATATAATAAGCAAGAAAAGGGGGGGGAAAATATCCAGGTAGGGCTTTCACGTCCTCGGGCTGAATTTTTTTTTTTTTTTTTTTTATGCGAGGAAGAAGGAACCAAAGGCCATGAGCCCGCAGTAACAGTTCCCTCCAAGAGAAAAACAAAATACAATAGAGAGCCAAATTCAAGATCCGATCATTTTGAGATGCCTGGACACACTGCGTTTGAAAGACTGGAGATCATAGGCAGGAGGAAATACAGACAGAGGGAGACAGTTCCAGAGCTGACCTGTTGCATGAATGAAAGACTGGGAGTAACGGTTAACTCTTGCATTAGAGAGTTGGACAGAAAAGGGATGAGAGTTTGCTGCCAGACGGGTGCTACGCGCCCGTCGTAGAGGTGGAGGAATGCAAGCAGACAGTTCAGAGGAGCAGTGACCATTAAAGTAGCGATAGAAAAGAGATAAAGATGCAACAGTGCGGCGAAGAGACAGAGGTTGAAGGGAGTCAGTAAGAGGAGGAGAGTTAATGAGACGAAAAGCCTTTGACTCCACCCTATTGAGAAGAGCTGTATGTGGGGAGCCTCCCCACACATGAGAGTTGTACTCCACACAGGGGCGGATAAACCCCTCTATAGAGTCAACAATTGTGCAGGGGTAAAGAAAGAGCGAGTCGGCTTAGCACACCCAATCTCTTGGAAGCAGATTTTACAAGAGATGCAATATGATTTTTCCAAGATAAGTCCCGAGTAAATGAAACCCCAAGCATGTTCAAGGATGATGCAGGATTAATCTGAATATTATTAAACATTAGTGGGTATACCTGTGGAAGATTTTGTCGGGTTGATAGGTGTAAGAACTGAGTCTTAGAAGCATTAAAGACAACCATATTATTTTTACCCCAGTCAGAGATATGAGCCAAGTCAGACATTAGGTGTGCCATAGCCTCATCCCTTGTTTCTTGAAGTAACTGTTGAGATGGGCGTTGCGGGAACCGAATGGAAAGGTGAAGGGTGGAGTCATCAGCGTATGAGTGGATAGAGTTAGATGTACAGCTTAGAAGATCATTGATGAATAAAAGGAAGAGAGTTGGTGATAGGACAGAGCCCTGAGGAACACCACTGTTGATAGATCTAGGAGAAGAACGATGGCCGTCTACGACAGCAGCTATAGAACGACCAGAAAGGAAGCTAGCGATGAAGGTACAGATAGAAGGATAGAAACCGTAGGAGGGCAGTTTGGAAATTAAAGATTTATGCCAGACTCGATCGAAAGCCTTTGAGATGTCAAGTGCAATGGCAAAGCTTTCGCCAAAGTCCCGAAAGGAGGATGACCAGGAGTCTGAAAGGTAGGGAGAAGATCGCCAGTGGAGCGTCCCTGACGGAACCCATACTGACGATCGGAAAGAAGGTTGTGATAGGAAAGATGCCTTAAAATTTTTTTATTAAGAATTGACTCGAAAACTTTTGAAATACAGGACGTTAAAGCAATTGGACGATAGTTGGAGGGTTGGGAGTGGTCACCCTTCTTTGGGACTGGCTGAATGAGAGCAAACTTCCAGCAAGAAGGAAAGGTACAAGTTGACAGACAAAGGCGAAATAGTTTGCCTAGGCAGGGTGTAAGCACAGAAGCACAGTTTTTGAGAACAACAGGAGGGACCCCATCAGGCCCATATGCCTTGTTAGTACTGAGGCCAGTAATGGCAGAAAATACATCAACTGAAGACATTTTAATGTCAGCCATGAGGAAGTCAGAGGTGGGAAGTGATGGAGGAACAGCACCGGAATCGTCTAAGGTGGAATTGGAGGAGAAAGTCTGTGCGAAGAGATCTGCTTTATCAGTAGAAGAAATAGCTACAGAACCATCAGAGTAGAAAAGAGGAGGGAAGGATGATGAGGTAAAGTTGTTAGAAAGATTTTTGGCAAGGTGCCAGAAGGAGCGGGAAGAATTCGAGTTGGAGAGTTGAGGAGCATTTAGTATGGATGAAATTATTTTTAGTAGAGCGAAGAACAGACTTAGCACGATTCCGGGCAGAAACGTAAAGATTATGTGATTCAGGGGTGGGTTGGCTCCGGTACCTTTTGTAGGCCTTCTCCTTGTTGCGGACAGCATTAGAACAAGCGTGATTAAACCAAGGCTTTCTTGCGTTAGTCAAAGGATATGAGAAAGGAATGTATGCTTCCATGCCCGAGAGAATAACCTCCGTAATGCGCAAGGCACACTCAGATGGCTCACGGCCATGGAAGCAATAATCATTCCAGGGAAAATCAAAGAAGTACTGCCTGAGGGCCTCCCAGTCCGCAGCTCCAAAATGCCAGAGACGACGTTTCCCTGGAGGGTCCGCAGGCCGTACTGGAGCGATAGGACAGGTTAAGGTAATAAGGTTGTGATCGGAGGAGCCCAACGGAGAGAAAAGATTAACAGAGTAAGCTGAAGGATTAGTTGTGAGGAAGAGGTCAAGTATGTTGGAGCTCTCTCCAAGGCGGTCAGGGATACGGGTAGGGTGCTGTACAAGCTGCTCTAGGTCATTAAGGATAGAAAAGATGTAGGCTTGTTCACCAGGTGGATCCGTGAAAGGAGAGGAGAGCCAAAGGTGGTGGTGAACATTGAAATCTCCAAGAATGGAGATTTCAGAGAAAGGAGAAATGGACAGAATGTGTTCCATCGTAGAAGTAAGATAGTCGAAGAATTTTTGATAGTCAGTAGAATTAGGGGATAAGTAAACAGCACAGATATATTTAGTCAGAGAATGACAGGAAAGCCGAAGCCAGAGAGTGGAGAATTCAGAAGAATCAAGTTCAGGAACACGAGAGCAAGATAAGTCGTTGCGTATGTATACACAACAGCCACCTTTGGCTTTGAAATGAGTATAAAGAAAGTAGGAGGATACAGAAAAGGGTTTGCTGTCAGTTGCCTCAGACAGCTGAGTCTCCGTTAGAAAAAGAAGGTGAGGTTTAGAGGAGGAGAGGTGGTGCTCAACAGAGCGAAAGTTAGATGAAAGGCCGCGAATGTTGCAGAAATGAAGAAGAAGAGAGTCAGACAGTGGTTCCAGGCACCTCGAGTCGTCACCGGGAGAGGGGCAGAAGTACGCATTAATGCATCATCCAAGGGAAATTGAGAGAGAGAGAGAGAGAGAGAGAGAGAGAGAGAGAGAGAGAGAGAGAGAGAGAGAGAGAATTTGGTATGATTTTGTGTGTGTGTGTGTTTAATAGTGAGAAAAGACCTCCACAGACGGTCTCCTCCTCCTCCTCATCGTCCCTCTTCTTCTTCTCCTCCTCCTCCTCTTCCTTCTCCTTCTCCTCCTCGTCCTTCTCCTCATCCTCCTTCTCCTCCTCCACCTCTTTCTTCCCCTTCTCCTCCTCGTTCTCATCCTCCTCCTTCTCCTCCTCCTCCTTCCTGCACGCACATGTCGAAGTCTCCCAGCTCACACGGCCCAAAATTCCACACAATAGGATGATATACATATTCAATACCCCCGTGACCTGAGAGCGAGGAGAAGGAGAAGCCCTGGAGACGCCACGGAATGTAAATAAAAATCAAGCGAAGAATTGGAAGCTTCTTGGTGCAAACGCCGAAATATGTAGGGAGGGGGAGACGAAGGAGGGGGAAGGAGACGAAGGAAAGGGGAAGGGGGGATGGAGATGGGGGAGGGAACGAAGAAATGGAGGAGGGGATGAAGGAGGGGGGAGGGGGAACGAAGGAGGGGGAGGGAAAGAAGGAGGGGGAGGGAACGAAGGAGGGGGAGTACAAAGGAGTACAAAGGAAAGCAAACAGCAACAGATCTTATGGTCCTTTCGAGGCTGTTTGTTACAGGGTAGACTATGACTACGAGATCTAACTCTACATGCTGAAAGAAAAGGATAGTAAAGCAGGAAGGCTCCCCCCGCCTCCAAACCCTCCAGTTAAAACTGGCAAAAACAACTGAGAAAAACCACCACGCAGCATGGAAAAACTGACATGGAACTTTCATAGAAAAGACTGAAAAGGAAAAGCTACATTCTATAATACATTATCTATAAGCTACAAGTACGAATAACCTGAATGAGGAAGTAGTAAAGTAAAATGAATAATCGAATAAATAAATAACTAATGCATGACACTATGTACGGGTACGTTGAGTTAACGGGGTGCTTGCAGACACAGCGTGGAATCTGCACAGTGCACAGTCTGGATGTTCAGGGGTGGTGCGGCAGCCTTGCCTGGTGCTATTAAGGTAGGTAGCAGTCAATCAGGCCCCAGCTCCGTTCATTCCACTGAGACTAGGAACTTTCCCATGCGGGACAAGCACACAAGTCACCTCCTGGAGCAGTGACCCCTGGTACACTGAAAAATCCCGATGGTGGCCACTTAACTAACAGGGACCCTCTGTGATCCACAGCCCATCACAGGTCGAAAGTATGAGTAGTGACCGTTAACTCAGGGCTATCTGTGCATATCCTAGTCTGTGCATATACTATATTTGCATTTAATAAATCGATCCAGGCCCCAAAAAACTAAAATAAAATAAAATAAAATAGAGCATTATACATGCACAAGTGTTTTATTCAGAAGTAAACATATTAAGCTGGGGGTTAGACGACAAATACTTATCCAGGCGACCTTTAAAGGTTTGTATTGTATTACAATTTACTTCATTGGAGGGCAATTTATTCCATATATTTACAACTCTACTGAAGAAGAAATGCTTAGCTTCATGCGACTGGAATCATTTGCCAATTATTTTATGCCCATTGCCTCTAGTATAATTCGAGTGATCAACTGTGAAGTATTTATCGACAGCCATGTTATCACGCCCTTTGAATATCTTGAATGATTGAATGAAGGAGTGGGGGAGGAGACGAAGGAGGGAGGTGGGGGAAGGAGGGATGAAGGGGATGAAGGAGAGGGAAAGGGACGAAGGAGAGGGGAGGGAGGACGGAAAGAGGGGAGGAGGACGAAGGAGGGGGGAGGGACGACGGAGATGGGGGAGGGGGGACGGAGATGGGGGAGGGGGGACGGAGATGGGGGAGGGGGGACGGAGATAGGGGAGGGGATGAAGGAGGGGGAGGGGGACGAAGTAGGGGGGAGGGAACGTAGGCAGGGGAGGCGACGAAGGAGGCGAGGGTGAAAATTGCACTCTGGCTTTGGTCCCGTATTCTAAGTAACACTGGAGGAGTCGTAGGAACTTTGCCTTAGCGATTTATATTGTGAATGACACCTTGCTCGAAACACCTTTGCCTTAGCGATTTATTATGAGTATGACAACTGTTTCCTGTGTATTGCATTTGTGTGTTTGTATTATTGACGCAATTTGTTACAGTAACTTACAAGGCGAGAGAAAAAAGAAGTAATAAAATAAATCCCATAGGAAAAGGAGTTACGAGATCGACCAAGCGACAAGAAATACTAACCACGTATCTTCTACTTGATTTTTGCCATCTGATCTCTCGTACTTAATAGGTTTAATAAAAGTTACTAAATGCATGTTCTAAAGCCTTCATTTCTAAAAGTGTGTCTTAGGCTGAATAAGGTCATCTGTTAGCAAGACGAAAAGTCCCCCACTGGAGTGAAGGTGTGGTACAGATATGAGAGAGAGGGAGAGAGAGAGAGAGAGAGAGAGAGAGAGAAAGAGAGAAACCCCCTCCCTCCCACACAAAACGTAAAATCTCACCCAGCAGAACTCGTCCAGCGAAATGTTTTTAAAAAGTGCCACAATTACACACAAAAGACATTATTTACACAAAGGCGTGAAAGAGCGGAAAGCTGTCACCCTCTTCCCCTTCCGGACAGCCTGTTGCAGCATTTTAGCGCGTGAAAAGAAGGCGGGGAGGCTAAAGCAGTTTCTTTTGTGTATATATAATTTTATTTATTTTGTTTTTTCAATACAAGGGAGAAGGAACCAAAGGCCAGCGGTCCGCAAGACTGTTCCTTCCAAGAAAAAAAAAAAAAAATCTGCTTATACACAGTATATAAAATTTTGTCTTTTAATGCAAGGGAGAAGGAACAAGGCCATATGCCCGCAAGACTGTTCCTTCCAGTATATATATATATATATATATATATATATATATATATATATATATATATATATATATATATATATATATATATATAAAATAGAGCCAAATTCAAGATTTCGTTCATTTCGAGATGCCTGGATATTTCCCAGGAACCCGTGAAAAGGAGATGATACGGCTTTGGGAATGGGTTCAATATTTATTTTGCCACTGAAAGAGTAACAGTGGATTTAGTAATATGTTCGGTATTTACTTTACCAGAGGGGAAAAAATGACAGGGTTCTGAGCTGCATTCAATAATATTTTCATCGTAGAAATAATGTGATACAACTTTGGGAATGAGAGCAATGTAATTTCTGTAGTAAAAAGAAAAACGTGATAGGAAAAGATAATGTGATAAGGCTTTGGCAACGTTTTAATATTTATTTTGCCCGTCAAAAAATGAAAACAGGAAAAGATTTGCTTTAGTACTTTGCTCTATAGTAAATATTTCAGTGACTCATCCTTACCTTACGGGCCAAGAAAAAGGAATTATCAGCAACAGGGATTTACTATTCGGTTCCTTATTTTGCGGCACTTCGTTATTTGCAATGTGTCCTGGAAAATCATGGAAGTTGGCTTTAATAGACTTCGACAATTATTATTATTATTATTATTATTATTTGAAGTACTTAACCCTTTCAGTCAGGCGGTATCATTTGCCATATTATTCTTGCAAGCTCTTATCTTACTCACTTTAGGATACACTATTTGAACTAGAGTGGTCAGATAAGTCCTTACCAAACCTCTTCAATAATAAAGACCTTTCCTAAGTTTCACAGAATAGTCTGGTACAAAAAAAAAAAAAAAAAAAAAACTATATATAACACCGACTCAAAAGGTATTTCCACAGTGCTAGTGAAAAGGACGCGTGACGGCTTTGGCAGTCAGTTCCCAATTTATTTTTTCAGCTCTTCACCATTTCCAAAGGGCTTGACATTCACTCCAACCTGTCTCGCAGTGAATGTCATCCAGCCGCTGAACTTTTATCTCACTTTTCATCACAATAAAGGTTTGTTAGAATACCCTATTCGGAGAGACGGTCTTCAGTAAGTTAAGATTTTTGAGAGGTGATTGAAGGCACCCTCCAGCACCTAATCCTGCATACTTCTATCCCTCACATCCCCCCAAACAAACGGTGTGTCACATCCTCTCCTACACATTCCACCCCTTATGATACACTTCATACCCACAGTCCCGCCAACAAAACAACCTAAGACACGTACTCAACCATCCTTTAAATCATCTTCCTACACTTCTGGCACTTTTCTAACCCTCACGCCCCTATTACACAACAATCCCTATACACGTTCAGGAACACCTTCTCGCCCTACAGTATCTGCTTGTGCCTCTTCCTACACTCATGGTACTTTTCCAATTCCCACATACCCTCCTACAGAACTACCCCAAGGACGTTCTAAAAAAAATCTTCTTGTAA